>NW_022630613.1:0-91885 GCF_010909765.2 Amblyraja radiata | reverse complement strand
GGGGGGGGGGGGGGCGGCGCCGACTTTATCATCGGGAGCCTGGGAGCTCCAAACCGGGGCGGCCTTGTCGGCTTCGGCAGCCACGGGCTCCATCCAGGAAGCGGCCGTTCCAGGTGGCCCAGCCGCTGAGAGGACTCTCCCGACGCCGGGGCAAGACCACCCGGTGAGAACGGCCAGGGACATCGGGCCTCCGTAGAGGCAATTGCGGTGGCCTGGCCTGACTTTGGGGTGAACTTGGGGTGGGGACTGGACATTGTGCCTTCCCCCAGTGGTATCCACTCTGGGGGGATGATTTTTTTTGTCTAATGTAATCCTGGGTAATCTGTAATGTAAATCTGTGTCCAAGATGGTTGCCGTGAAGAGAGAGTGAACGCTGGCGCGCTTTGGCTGCCGCTGCTCTCTCTTCACATTGTATTTTTGATTTTCTGTTTTTGGATTGAATTCTGTTTTTAATTTGTGTCTCTGTGATGTCTTTATTACTTATTTTATTCTGATTATATTTTTATTCCTATTAATCTATGTAAGGTGTCCTTGAGATGTTTGAAAGGCGCCCATCAAATAAAATGTATTACTATTATTATAATAATAATAATAATAATAATAATAATAATAATAATAATAATAATAATAATAATTATTATTATTATTATTATTATTATTATTATTATTGTATTAAAAGGGTCAAAGGGTCAGAGTCAGAGTCAAAGGGTAGGAGTCAAAGGATCAGAGTCAAAGGGTCAAAGTGAAAGGATCAGAGTCAAAGGGTCAGAGTCAAAGCTTCAGAGTCAAATGGTCAAAGTCAAAGGGACGGAGTCAAATGGTCTGAGTTAATGGGTCAGATGGTCAGAGTCAAATGTTCAAATGGTCAGAGTCAACGTGTCAGAGACAAATGGTTAAAAGGTCAGAGACAAGGGGTCAGAGTCAAAGGGTCAGGTTCAAAGGGTCATGGACAAAAGGTCAAAGGGTCCCAGTCAAAGTGTCAGTCGAAGGGTCAGGGTCAAGGTCAAAGGGCCAGGATCAAAGGGTCAGAGTCAAAGTGTCAGTCAAAGGGTCAAGTTCAAAGGGTCATGACAATAGGTCAAATGGTCCGAGTCAACGTGTCAGTCGAAGGGTCAGAGTTAAAGGGTCGGAGTCAAAAGTTCAGAGTCAAATGGTAAAGGGGTTACATTCAAAGTGTCAGAGTCAACGGATCAGAGTTAAAGGATCAAAGTGAAAGGGTCAGAGTCAAAGGGTCAGAGTCAAAGGGCCAGGATCAAAGGGTCGAAGGGTCATAGTCAAAGGGTCACAGTCAAAGGGTCACAGTCAACGTCTTAGAGTCAAATGGTCAAAGAGTCAAATGGTCATAATCAAAGGGTCCTAGTCACAGGGTCAGTCTAAGGGTCTGGGTCAACGGGTCTGTGTCAATAGGGCCAGGGTCCAGGTCAAAATCAAAGTGTCAGATTCAAAGTGTCAGATTCAAAGGGTCAGAGTCAAAGGGCCAGAGTCAAAGAGTCAACGTGTCAGATACAAAGGGTCAGGGACAAAGGGTCAGGGTCAAAGTGTCAGAGTCAAAGTGTCAGACTCAAAAGGTCATATTAAAAGGGTCAAAGTGTCAGAGTCAAGGGGTCAAAGTCAAAGGGACAAAGAGTCAAAGGATCAAAGTCAAAGGATCAGTCAAGGGTCAGTCAAAGGGTCAGAGTCAAATGGTCAGAGTTAATGGGTCAAATGGTCAGAGTCAAATGTTCAGTAGGTATAGAAGGGGGCGCTGCTCTGGCAGAAGCCATGTCAGCAGCGTGTTAGGTTTTTCAACTTTTAATTTTTTTTGTATGTTTTAAGGTATGTTTTTGATGTTTCTCAGTGTGTTTTGTGTGTGGGGTGGTGTGGGGTGGTGTGGGGGTAAGGGGGAAACCGCTTCGGTCGCCTCCTCCATGGAGAGGCGAGTTTTTCCAGGTCGCCTCCCCCGTGGCCAAACATCAAGGATCGGCGCGGCCTTTCCCGGAGACGCGCCCGGGGCTTCAGCGGCGGGCGCAGCGTGGACTCTCGGCGTGGAGCGGGTGAGCCCTCGCTGGGGCTCGCTGGAGGGGAGCGCTCCGTTTCGCTGGCCCGGTGCAGCCGGCAGCCTGAAGTCGCGGTCTGCAGAGCTCCAGCTGGTGCGGCGTCTACAGCCCGGGATCCCCCGTGGGGGACCCGGGGGGGGGGGGGGGGGGGGAAGAAGCCACCACTGCCGGCCCGCGGCCAACTAAACATCACCCCTGGAGGGGAGCTTCGACCGCCGGCCCTGCAGTTTACGGTGCTTCTGGCTGCGGCGGAGACTTTAAATGTCGACCTCCGGCCTGCGGCCTACACCAACTTAAAGCCGCGGTCTCCGGTGAGGAAGAGCCGATCCTGGACTGACTCTGGACTCTGGCCCTGTACACGGGGGGGAAATAGAGGAGGACTGGCCAAATTTTGTGCCTTCCACCACAGTGATGAATGCTGCGGTGGATGTTTGTGTTACATTTGTATTGTGGTTGTGAGTTCTTTATTATTGTACCGCTGCTGACAACCCAAATTCCACCGACCCTGGTTGTGTGGCAAATACATTCTATCAACATTCTATCAAATTCAATGGGTCAGAATCAACGGCTCAGAGACAAATGGTTATGGTTAAAAGGTCAGAGTCAAAGGATCAGAGTCAAAGGGTGTCAGGTTGAAAGGGTCATGGACAAAAGGTCAAAGGGTCCCAGTCAAAGTGTCAGTCCAAGGGTGAGGGTCAATGTGTCATGGTCAAAGGGCCAGGATCAAAGGGTCAGTCAAAGGGTCAGGTTCAAAGGATTATGGACAATAGGTCAAAGGGTCCGAGTCAAAGGGTCAGAGTCAAAACGTCAGTCAAATGGTAAAAGGATCAGAGTCAAATGTCAGACTCAAAAGGTCATAATAAAAGCGTCAAAGGGTCAGAGTCAAAGAGTTAGAGCCAAAGGGTAGGAGTCAAAGGGTCAGTCAAAGCGTCGGAGTCAAAAGGTCAGTCAAAAGGTCAAAGGGTCCGGGCCAAGGGATCAGTCAAATGTACAAAGAGTCAAAGGGTCAGAATTAAAGGGTCAGTCAAAGGGTCAAAATTAAAGGGACAAGGTCAAATTGGCGAAGGCAAAGGGTCAGAGTCAAAGTGTCAGTGTCAAAGGGCCAAGGTCAAAGGGTCAAAGTGTCTGATTCAAATGGTCAGAGTTAAAGGGTCAGAGTCAAAGAGTCAAAATGTCAGAGTCAAAGGGTCAGAGTTAAAGGGTCAGAGTCAAATGGTAAAAGGTTCAGAGTCAAAGGGTCAAAATAAAAAGGTCAAGTTCAAATGGTCGGAGTCAAAGGGTCTGTCAAGGGGTCAGATTCAAAGAGTCAGAGTCAAAGGGCCAGAGTCAACGGGTCAGTCAAAGGGCCAAAGGCAATGGGTCAAAGTGAAAGGGTCACAGTCAAAGCCTCAGAATCAAAGGGTCACAGTCAAAACATCAAAGAGTACGAGTCAAAGTCTCAGTCAAAGGGTCAGAGCCACAGGGTCAGTCAAAGGGCCAGGGTCAATGTGTCAGGTTCAAAGGGCCAGGGTCAAAGGTACAGTCAAAGGGTCAGATCAACAGGTCATAGTCAAAGGGTCAGAGTTAAAGGGTCAGAGTCATAGTATCAAAGGGTCCGAGTCAAGTGTTCAAAGGGTCAGAGAACGGGTCAGACAAAGGGTCAGTCAAAGAGTCAGGGACAAAGGGTCAGGGTCAAAGGGTCAGAGTCAAAGTGTCAGACTCAAAAGGTCATATTAAAAGCGTCAAAGGGTCAGAGTCAAAGAGTCAGAGCCAAAGGGTAGGAGTCAAAGGGTCAGAGTCAAAGCGTCGGAGTCAAAAGGTCAGAGTCAAAAGGTCAAGGTCAAGGGGTCAAAGTCAAATGGACAAAGAGTCCAAGGGTCAGAATTAAAGGGACAAGGTCAAATGGACGAAGACAAACGGTCAGTGTCAAAGGGTCAGTCAAAGATTCAACGGGTGAGGGTCAACGGGTCAGGGTCAAAGGTTCAGAGTCAAACGGTCAGAATAAAAGGGTTAGTTAACGGATCAGAGTCAAATGGGCAAAGGGTCAGAGTCAAAGGGTCAAGGTCAAAGGGTCAAAGGTTCAGTCAACGGGTCAGAGTCCAAGGGTCAGGGTCAAAAGTTCAGAGTCAATGGGTCAGGGTCAAAGAGTCAGAATCACAGGTTCAGGGTCATAGGGTCAGAGTCAGTCAGAGGGTCAAAAAGTCAGTCAAATGGTCAAGGTCAAAGGGTCAGTCAAACGGTCGAATTGTCAAAGTCAAAGGGTCAGTCAAAGGTTCAGAGTCCAAGGGTCAGGGTCAAAGGTCAGGTTCAAAGGGTCATGCTTAAAATGTCAAAGGGTCAGATTGAAAGGCTCAGAGTTAAAGGGTCAGAATCAAATGGCCAAGGTCAAAGGGTCGGAGACAATGGGTCAGAGTTAAAGGGTCACAGTCAAATGGTCAGAATTAAAGCGTTGAGGTCAAAGGGTCAAAAACAAAGGGGAAGAGTAAAAGGGTCAGTGTCAAAGGGTCAGAGTTAAAGGGTCAGAATCAAAGGGCCAAGGTCAAAGCGTCAAGGTGTCTGATTCAAATGGTCAGAGTTAAAGGGTCAGAGTCAAATAGTCAAAAGGTCAGAGTCAAATGGTAAAAGGTTCAGTCAAAGGGACAGAATCAAAGGGCCAAGGACAAAGGGTCAGTGTCAAAGGGTCAGTGTCAAAGGTTCAGAGTTAAAGGGTCAGAGTCAAAGGGTCAGTGAAAGAGTCAACGGTTGAGGGCCAACGGGTCAGAGTCATATGGTCAAAGATTCAGAGTCAAAGGCTCAAGGTTAAAGGGTCAGTCAAAGGGTCATATGTTCAGAGTCAACGGGCTAGAGTCCAAGGGTCAGGGTCAAATGTTCAGTCAAAGGGTCAGAGTCAAGGGTTCAGGGTCAAGGGGTCATAGGGTCAGAGTCAAATAGTCAGAGGGTCAAAAAGTCAGTCAAATGGTCAAAGTCAAATGGTCAAGGTCAAAGGGTCAATAGAAGGGTCAAAGGTTCACAGTACCAGGGTCAAATGGTCATGGTCATATTGCCAAAGGGTCCGTCTCAAAGTCAAAGAGTCAAAGTCAAAGGGTCAGATTCAAAGGGTCAGATTTAAAGGGTCAGAATCATAGGGCCAAGGTCAAAGGGTCGGAGACAAAAGGCCAGTCAGAGTCAAACGGTCAGGGTCAAAGAGTCAGGGACAAAGGCCCAGGGTCAAAGGGTCAGAGTCAAAGTGTCAGACCCAAAAGGTCATTTTAAAAGGGTCAGAGTTAAAGAGTCAGAGCCAAAGGGTAGGAGTCAAAGGGTCAGAGTCAACAGGTCAGAGACAAAGGGTCATGGTTAAAAGGTTAGAGAAAAGAGGTCAGAGTCCAAGGGTCAGAGTCAAAGGGTCAGTCAAAGAGCCAGAGTAAAAGGGTCAGGGTCAAAGAGTCAGGTTCAAAGGGTCATGGTCAAAATGTCAAAGGGTCCGAGTCAAAGTGTCAAACTCAAAGGGTCAAAGGGTCAGATTTAAAGGGTCAGAGTAAATGTGTCATAGTTAAACGGTTAGACAAAGAGTCAAAGGTCTGTGTCAAATGGTAAAAGGTTCAGAGTCAAAGGGTCGGAATCAAATGGTCAAGTTCAAAGGGTCGGAGACAAAGGGTCAGAGTCAAAGGGTCAGTCAAAGGGACAGAGTTAAAGGGTCAAGGTCAGAGGGTCGGAGACAATGGGTCAGAGTCAAAGGGTCAGAGTTAAAGGGTCAGAGTCAAATTGTCAGAATTAAAGCGTTGAGGTCAAAGGGTCGAAGAAAAAGGGGCAGAGTCAAAGGGTCAGTGTCAAAGGGACATAGTTAAAAGGTCAGAATCAAAGGGCCAAAGTCAAAGGGTCAAATAGTCAAAGTGTCTGATTGAAATGGTCAGAGTTAAAGGGTCAGAGTCAATGAGTCAAAAGGTCAGAGTCAAATGGTAAAAGGTGCAGTCAAATGGTCAGAATCAAAAGGCCAAGGACAAAGGGTCAGAGTCAGAGGGTCAATGTCAAAGGGTCAGTGTCAAAGGTTCAGAGTCAAATGGTCTGTGAAAGAGTCAACGGTTGAGGGTCAACGGGTCAGTCATATGGTCAAAGAGTTAGAGGGTCAAGGTTAAAGGGTCAGTCAAAGGGTCATATGTTCAGAGTCAACGGGTTAGAGTCCAAGGGTCAGGGTCAAAGGTTCAGATTCAAAGGGTCAGAGTCAAGGGTTCAGGGTCAAAGGGTCAGACTCAAAGGGTCAAAAAGTCAGTCAAATGGTCAAAGAGTCAAGGTCAAAAGGTCAGTCAAATGGTCAAGGTCAAAGGGTAAATAAAGGGGTCAAAGGTTCACAGTACAAGGGTCACGGTCAAAGGGTCAGGTTCAAAGGGTCATGGTCAAAATGTCAAAGGGTCCGAGTCAAAGTGTCAAACTCAAAGGGTCAAAGAGTCAAAGGGTCAGATTAAAAGGGTCAGAGTCAAAGAGTCAGGGACAAAGGGCCAGGGTCAAATGGTCAGAGTCAAAGTGTCAGACTCAAAAGGTCATATTAAAAGGGTCAGAGTTAAAGAGACAGAATCAAAGGGTACGAGTCAAAGGGTCAGAGTCAACGGGTCAGTGGCAAAGGGTCAGGGTCTAAGGGTCAGAGTCAAAGGGTCAGAGTCAACGGGTCAGTGGCAAAGGGAAAGGGTCAAAGGTTCAGGGTCCAATGGTCAGACTAAAAAGGTAATATTAAAAGGGTCAAAGTGTCCGAGTCAAGGGGTCAAAGTCAAAGTGACAAAGAATCAAAGGATCAAAGTCTAAGGATCAGAGTCAAAGGTCAGTCAAAGGGTCAGTCAAATGGTCAAAGGGTCAGAGTCAACGGGTCAGAGACAAATGGTTATGGTTAAAATGTTAGAGACAAGGGGTCAGAGTCAAAGGGTCCGAGTCAAATGGTAAGACTCAAAATGTCATATTAAAAGGGTCAAAGGGTCCGAGTCAAGGGGTCAAAGTCAAAGGGTCAAAGCGTCAAAGGGCCAGAGTCAAGGGTCAGGCAAAGGGTCAGAGTCAATGGGTCAGGGTCAAAGGACCAGGATCAAAGGGTCAGAGTTAAAGGATCAGGGACAAATGTTCAAAGGGTCAGTCAACGTGTCAGAGAAATGGTCATGGTTAAAAGGTCAGTCAAAGGGTCAGCGTCAAAGGGTCAGAATCAAAGGGTCAAGGTCAAAGGGTCGGAGATAACGTGTCATAGTCAAGGGGTCAGACTCAAGGGTCCGGGTCAAAGAGTCAGTCAAACATTCAACGGGTCAGGGTCAAAGGTTCAGAGTAAAAGGGTCAGAGTTAAAGCATCAGAGACAAAGGGTCCGAGTCAAATGGTCAAAGGGTCAGAGTCAAAGGGTCAAGGTTAAAGGGTCAGTCAAAGGGTCAAAGTTTCAGAGTCCAGGGGTCAGGGTCTAAGGTTCAGATACCAAGGTTAAGAGTCAAAGGATCAGAGTCAAATGTTCAGGGTCATAGGGTCAGTGTCAATGAGTCAGTCAGTGTCAAAAAGTCAGAGTCAAATTGTCAAAGGGCCAGAGTCAAAGAGTCAACGTGTCTGATTCAAAGGGTCAGTCAGAGTCAAAGTGTCAGGGTCAAAGAGTCAGGGACAAAGCGTCAGAGTCAAAGTGTCAGACTCAAAAGGTCATATTAATAGGGTCAAAGGGTGAGAGTCAAAGAGTCAAAGGGTCGGAGCCAATGGGTCAGGGTCAAAGGGCCAGGATCAAAGGGTCAGAGACAAATACTCATGGATAAAGGTCAGACAAGGGGTCAGAGTGAAATCGTCAGGGTCAAAGGGTCAGGTTCAAAGGGTCAGATTCAAAGGGTCAGAGTTAAAGGGTCAGAGTCAGAGTCAAAAGGTCAGTCAAATGGTAGAAGGTTCAGAGTCAAAGGGTCAGAGTCAAAGGGTAAGACTCAAACGGTCGTCAAAGGGTCGTAGACAGGGTCAGATTCAAAGTGTCAGTCAAAGGGTCAATCAAGGGTTCAGATTCAAAGGGTCAAAGGGTCTGTCAACGGGTCAGTCAAAGGGTCAGAGTTAAAGGGTCAAAGTGAAAGGGTCAGAGTTAAATAGTCAAAGTGAAAGGGTCAGAGTTAAAGGGTCAAAGTGAAAGGGTCAGAGTTAAAGAGTCAAAGTGAAAGGGTCAGAGTTAAAGGGTCAAAGTCAAAGCGTCATAGTCAAAGGGTCAAAGGGTCAGAGTCAAAGGGTCAGAGTCAAAGTGTCGGAATCAAAGGGCCAGAGTCAAAGGATCAGGTTCCAAGGGGCATGGAGAATAGGTCACAGGGTCCGAGTCAAAGTGTCAGTCAAAGGGTCAGAGTTAAAGTGTCAGATCAGAGTCAAAAGGTCAGAGTCAAACGGTTTAAAAGGGTCAGAGTCAAAGGGTCAGAGTCAAAGGGTAAGAATCAAAGGGTCAAGGTCAAAGGGACATAGACAAAGGGTCAGAGTGAAAGTGTCAGTCAAGGGTTCAGATTCAAAGGGTCAAAGGATCAGAGTCAACGGATCAGAGTCAAAGGGTCAGAGGTTAAACGGTCAAAGTGAAAGGGTCAGAGTCAAATGGTCAGAGTCAAAGCGTCCGTCAAAGGGTCAGATTAAAAACGTCATAGGGTACAAGTCAAAGGGACAGGATCAAAGGGTCACAGTCCAAGTCTTAGAATCATATGGTCAAAGAGTCTGATGGTCAGAGTCAAAGGGTCATAGTCACAGGGTCAGTCAAAGGGTTAGGGTCAATGGGTCAGGGTAAAAGGGTCAGAGTCAAAGTGTCAGACTCAAAGGGTCAGAGTCAAAGTGTCGGAGTCAAAGGGCCAGAGTCAAAGGATCAGGTTCCAAGGGGCATGGACAATAGGTCACAGGGTCCGAGTCAAAGTGTCAGTCAAAAGGTCAGAGTTAAAGTGTCAGTCAGAGTCAAAAGGTCAGAGTCAAACAGTAAAAGGTTCAGAGTCAAAGGGTCAGAGTCAAAGGGTAAGAATCAAAGGGCCAAGGTCAAAGGGACATAGACAAAGGGTCAGAGTCAACGTGTCAGTCAAAGGGTCAGTCAAGGGTTTAGATTCAAAGGGTCAAAGTCAACGGATCAGAGTCAAAGGGTCAGAGTCAAAGGGTCAGAGTCGAAGCGTCAGAGTCAAAGGGTCAGATTAAAAACGTCATAGGGTACAAGTCAAAGGGTCAGTCAAAGGGTCAGGATCAAAGGGTCAGAGTCAAAGGGTCACAGTCAAAGTCTTAGAATCAAATGGTCAGAAAGTCTGATGGTCAGGATCAAAGGGTCAGAGTCAAAGGGTCACAGTCAAAGTCTTAGAATCAAATGGTCAGAGAGTCTGATGGTCAGAGTCAAAGGGTCCTAGTCACAGGGTCAGTCAAAGGGTTAGGGTCAATGGGTCAGGATAAAAGGGTCAGAGTCAAAGTGTCAGACTCAAAGGGTTAGAGTCAAAGGGACAAAGTGTCAGATTCAAAGGTCAGAATCAAAGGGTCAAAGGTTCAGAGTCAACGGGTCAGAGTCCAAGGGTCAGGGTCAAAGGGTCAGAGTCAACGGGTCAGTGGCAAAGGGAAAGGGTCAAAGGTTCAGGGTCCAATGGTCAGACTAAAAAGGTAATATTAAAAGGGTCAAAGTGTCCGAGTCAAGGGGTCAAAGTCAAAGTGACAAAGAATCAAAGGATCAAAGTCTAAGGATCAGAGTCAAAGGTCAGTCAAAGGGTCAGTCAAATGGTCAAAGGGTCAGAGTCAACGGGTCAGAGACAAATGGTTATGGTTAAAATGTTAGAGACAAGGGGTCAGAGTCAAAGGGTCAGAGTCAAATGGTAAGACTCAAAATGTCATATTAAAAGGGTCAAAGGGTCCGAGTCAAGGGGTCAAAGTCAAAGGGTCAAAGCGTCAAAGGGCCAGAGTCAAGGGTCAGGCAAAGGGTCAGAGTCAATGGGTCAGGGTCAAAGGACCAGGATCAAAGGGTCAGAGTTAAAGGATCAGGGACAAATGTTCAAAGGGTCAGTCAACGTGTCAGAGAAATGGTCATGGTTAAAAGGTCAGTCAAAGGGTCAGCGTCAAAGGGTCAGAATCAAAGGGTCAAGGTCAAAGGGTCGGAGATAACGTGTCATAGTCAAGGGGTCAGACTCAAGGGTCCGGGTCAAAGAGTCAGTCAAACATTCAACGGGTCAGGGTCAAAGGTTCAGAGTAAAAGGGTCAGAGTTAAAGCATCAGAGACAAAGGGTCCGAGTCAAATGGTCAAAGGGTCAGAGTCAAAGGGTCAAGGTTAAAGGGTCAGTCAAAGGGTCAAAGTTTCAGAGTCCAGGGGTCAGGGTCTAAGGTTCAGATACCAAGGTTAAGAGTCAAAGGGTCAGAGTCAAATGTTCAGGGTCATAGGGTCAGTGTCAATGAGTCAGTCAGTGTCAAAAAGTCAGAGTCAAATTGTCAAAGGGCCAGAGACAAAGAGTCAACGTGTCTGATTCAAAGGGTCAGTCAGAGTCAAAGTGTCAGGGTCAAAGAGTCAGGGACAAAGCGTCAGAGTAAAAGTGTCAGACTCAAAAGGTCATATTAATAGGGTCAAAGGTTGAGAGTCAAAGAGTCAGAGTCAAAGGGTCGGAGCCAATGGGTCAGGGTCAAAGGGCCAGGATCAAAGGGTCAGAGACAAATACTCATGGATAAAAGGTCAGACAAGGGGTCAGAGTGAAATCGTCAGGGTCAAAGGGTCAGGTTCAAAGGGTCAGATTCAAAGGGTCAGAGTTAAAGGGTCAGAGTCAGAGTCAAAAGGTCAGTCAAATGGTAGAAGGTTCAGAGTCAAAGGGTCAGAGTCAAAGGGTAAGACTCAAACGGTCGTCAAAGGGTCGTAGACAGGGTCAGATTCAAAGTGTCAGTCAAAGGGTCAATCAAGGGTTCAGATTCAAAGGGTCAAAGGGTCTGTCAACGGGTCAGTCAAATGGTCAGAGTTAAAGGGTCAAAGTGAAAGGGTCAGAGTTAAATAGTCAAAGTGAAAGGGTCAGAGTTAAAGGGTCAAAGTGAAAGGGTCAGAGTTAAAGAGTCAAAGTGAAAGGGTCAGAGTTAAAGGGTCAAAGTCAAAGCGTCATAGTCAAAGGGTCAAAGGGTCAGAGTCAAAGGGTCAGAGTCAAAGTGTCGGAATCAAAGGGCCAGAGTCAAAGGATCAGGTTCCAAGGGGCATGGAGAATAGGTCACAGGGTCCGAGTCAAAGTGTCAGTCAAAGGGTCAGAGTTAAAGTGTCAGATCAGAGTCAAAAGGTCAGAGTCAAACGGTAAAAGGGTCAGAGTCAAAGGGTCAGAGTCAAAGGGTAAGAATCAAAGGGTCAAGGTCAAAGGGACATAGACAAAGGGTCAGAGTGAAAGTGTCAGTCAAGGGTTCAGATTCAAAGGGTCAAAGGATCAGAGTCAACGGATCAGAGTCAAAGGGTCAGAGTTAAACGGTCAAAGTGAAAGGGTCAGAGTCAAATGGTCAGAGTCAAAGCGTCCGTCAAAGGGTCAGATTAAAAACGTCATAGGGTACAAGTCAAAGGGACAGGATCAAAGGGTCACAGTCCAAGTCTTAGAATCATATGGTCAAAGAGTCTGATGGTCAGAGTCAAAGGGTCATAGTCACAGGGTCAGTCAAAGGGTTAGGGTCAATGGGTCAGGGTAAAAGGGTCAGAGTCAAAGTGTCAGACTCAAAGGGTCAGAGTCAAAGTGTCGGAGTCAAAGGGCCAGAGTCAAAGGATCAGGTTCCAAGGGGCATGGACAATAGGTCACAGGGTCCGAGTCAAAGTGTCAGTCAAAAGGTCAGAGTTAAAGTGTCAGTCAGAGTCAAAAGGTCAGAGTCAAACAGTAAAAGGTTCAGAGTCAAAGGGTCAGAGTCAAAGGGTAAGAATCAAAGGGCCAAGGTCAAAGGGACATAGACAAAGGGTCAGAGTCAACGTGTCAGTCAAAGGGTCAGTCAAGGGTTTAGATTCAAAGGGTCAAAGTCAACGGATCAGAGTCAAAGGGTCAGAGTCAAAGGGTCAGAGTCGAAGCGTCAGAGTCAAAGGGTCAGATTAAAAACGTCATAGGGTACAAGTCAAAGGGTCAGTCAAAGGGTCAGGATCAAAGGGTCAGAGTCAAAGGGTCACAGTCAAAGTCTTAGAATCAAATGGTCAGAGAGTCTGATGGTCAGGATCAAAGGGTCAGAGTCAAAGGGTCACAGTCAAAGTCTTAGAATCAAATGGTCAGAGAGTCTGATGGTCAGAGTCAAAGGGTCCTAGTCACAGGGTCAGTCAAAGGGTTAGGGTCAATGGGTCAGGATAAAAGGGTCAGAGTCAAAGTGTCAGACTCAAAGGGTTAGAGTCAAAGGGACAAAGTGTCAGATTCAAAGGTCAGAATCAAAGGGTCAAAGGTTCAGAGTCAACGGGTCAGAGTCCAAGGGTCAGGGTCAAAGGTTCAGAGACCAAGAGTCAGAATCAAATGGTCAGATTCAAGGGTTCAGGGTCAATGGGTCAGGGTAAGGCTGGCTTAACAGCTGCGGCCCACCTGCAGTCCGTCTGTTTTTTTCTTTCGTTTTGTTTCTTGTCATGTTTTAGTTAATTTTGTCTTATTAAGTTGTGTATGTGTGTGGGTGGGGTGGGAGAAACATGCTTTGGTCTCTTCCTTCGGGGGATGCGACTTTTCTTCGGTCCTATTCCCCGTCTCCGTCTGCGCCGAGGCCTAATGGCGGAGCTGGCGGCATCGGAGCTGTAGCAGCAACAGCAGCAGCAGCGGAGACCTGACTCGGCCCCGAAGCTGTATCGGCTGCAGCAGCAGCAGCGGAGACCCGGCTCGGCCCTAGAGTTGTGGCGGCGGCAGCGGCAGCAGCGGAGACCCGGCTCGGCCCTGGAGCTGTGGCGGCGGCAGCAGCAGCAGCGGAGACCCGGCTCGGCACCGAAGCTGTAGCGGCGGCAGCAGCAGCAGCGGAGACCCGGCTCGGCACCGAAGCTGTAGCGGCGGCAGCAGCAGCAGCGGAGACCCGGCTCGGCACCGAAGCTGTAGCGGCGGCAGCAGCACCAGCGGAGACCCGGCCCGGCACCGAAGAGGTGGCGGCGGCAGCAGCAGCAGCGGAAACCCGGCCCGGCACCGAAGCTGTGGCGGCGGCAGCAGCAGCAGCGGCGGAGACCCGACTCGGCCCTGGAGTTGTGGCGGAGGCAGCAACCACCCGCGGAGTTTGAACCGTCGCCTCGGCGCAGAGGGAGAACAAAGAGGGAAGAGACAGAGACTTTAAGATTTTGCCTTCCACCACAGTGAAGAGGTGTTTGGTGAACTCACTGTGGTGGATGTTAAATTTGTGTTGATTGTGTGTTTTTGCCATTTTTTAAATTATATGTATGACTGCAGGGAAACAAAATTTCGTTCAGACCGAAAGGTCTGAATGACAATAAAACGAATCTAATATAATCTAATCTAAAAGGGGCATAGGGTCAGAGTCAAAGTCAGAGTGTCAAAAAGTCAGAGTCAAAGGGTCAAGGTCAAAGGATCAGTCGGTCAAAGGGCCAGAGTCAAAGGGTCAAGGTCAAAGGGTCAGTCAAAGGGTCAAATGTTCACAGTACAACGGTCAGGGTCAAAGGGTCAGGTTCAAAGGGGCATGGTCAAAATGTCAAAGGGTCCGAGTCAAAGTTTCAAAGTCAAAGGGTCAAAGTGTCAAAGGGTCAGATTCAAAGGGTCAGAGCTGAAGGTCAGAATCAAATGGCCAAGGACAAAGGGTCGGAGACAGAGGATCAGAGTCAAAGGGTCAGAGTTAAAGGGTCAGTCAAAGCGTCAGAATTAAACGGTCAAGGTCAAAGGGTCGAAGACAAAGGGTCAGAGTCAAAGGGTCAGTGTCAAAGGGTCAGAGTCAAAGGGTCAGAGTCATAGGGTCAGCGTCAAAAGGTCAGTCAAAGAGTCAGTCAACGTGTCAACGGGTGAGGGTCAACAGGTCAGGGTCAAATGTTCAGAATCAAAGGGTCAGTGTAAATGAGTCAGAGTTAATAGATCAGAGTCAAAGGGTCGGAGTCAAATGGTCAAAGGGTCAGAGTTAACGGGTCAGATACAAAGGGTCATGGTTAAAAGGTCAGAGACAAGGGGTCCGAGTCAAAGAGTCAGAGTCAAAGGGTCAGAATCAAAGGGTCAAGGTCAAAGGGTCGGAGACAAAGGTTCAGAATCAAGGGGTCCGTGTCAAAGGGTCAGTGTCAAAGAGTCAACGGTCAGGGTCAACGGGTGAGGGGCAAAGTGTCAGAGTTAAAGGATCAGACCCAAAGGGTCAGAGTCAAAGGGTCAAGGTCAAAGGTTCAGAGTCAACGGGTCAGAGTCCAAGGGTCATGGTCAAAGGGTCAGTCAAAGGTTCAGAGTCAACGGGTCAGAGTCAAGGGTCAGGGTCAAAGGATCAGAGACTGTGTCTGAGTCGCAGGGTCAGAGTGAAAGGTTCAGGATCAAAGGGTAATAGGGTCAGAGTCAACGTGTCAGTGTCAAAATGTCAGAGTCAAAGGGGCAGGGGCAACGGGTCAGGTTCAAAGGTTCAGATTCAAAGGGACAGGGACAAAGGGTCAGAGTCAACGGATCAGTCAAAGGGTCAGAGTTAAACGGTCAAAGTGAAAGGGGCAGAGTCAAAGGGTCAGAGTCAAAGCGTCAGAGTCAAAGGGTCAGATTAAAAACGTCATAGGGTACAAGTCAAAGGGTCAGTCAAAGGGTCAGGATCAAAGGGTCGGGGTCAAAGGGTCACAGTCAAAGTCTTAGAATCAAATGGTCAAAGAGTCTGATGGTCAGAGTCAAAGGGTCCTAGTCACAGGGTCAGTCAAAGGGTTAGGGTCAATGGGTCAGGGTAAAAGGGTCAGAGTCAAAGTGTCAGACTCAAAGGGTCAGAGTCAAAGGGACAAAGTGTCAGATTCAAAGGGTCAGAGTCAAAGGGTCAAAGGTTCAGAGTCAACGGGTCAGAGTCCAAGGGTCAGGTTCAAAGGTTCAGAGACCAAGCGTCAGAATCAAACAGTCAGAATCAAAGTCAGATTCAAGGGTTCAGGGTAAAAGGGTCATAGGGTCAGAGTCAAAGTCAGAGTGTCAAAAAGTCAGTGTCAAATGGTCAAAGGGTCAAGGTCAAAGGATCAGTCGGTCAAAGGGCCAGAGTCAAAGGGTCAAGGTAAAAGGGTCAGTCAAAGGGTCAAATGTTCACAGTACAACGGTCAGGGTCAAAGGGTCAGGTTCAAAGGGTCATGGTCAAAATGTCATAGGGTCCGAGTCAAAGTCTCAAAGTCAAAGGGTCAAAGAGGCAAAGGGTCAGATTCAAAGGGTCAGAGCTGAAGATCAGAATCAAAGGGCCAAGGACAAAGGGTCGGAGACAGAGGATCAGAGTCAAAGGGTCAGAGTTAAAGGGGCAGTCAAAGGGTCAGAATTAAATGGTCAAGATCAAATGGTCGAAGACAAAAGGTCAGAGTCAAAGGGTCAGAGTCAAAGGGTCAGAGTCATAGGGTCAGCGTCAAAGGGTCAGTCAAAGAGTCAGTCAAAGTGTCAACGGGTGAGGGTCAACAGGTCAGGGTCAAAGGTTCAGAATCAAAGGGCCAGAGTAAAAGAGTCAGTTAACAGATCAGAGTCAAAGGGTCGGAGTCAAATGGTCAAAGGGTCAGAGTTAACGGGTCAGAGATAAAGGTTCATGGTTAAAAGGTCAGAGACAAGGGGTCCGCGTCAAAGGGTCAGAATCAAAAGGTCAAGGTCAAAGGGTCGGAGACAAAGGTTCATAATCAAAGGGTCAGTGTCAAAGGGTCAGTGTCAAAGAGTCAATGGTCAGGGTCAACGGGTGAGGGTCAAAGGTTCAGAGTTAAAGTTCAGCATCAAAGGGTCAAGGTCAAAGCAGAGTCAACGGGTCAGAGTCCAAGGGTCAGGGTCAGTCAAAGGTTCAGAGTCAACGGGTCAGAGTCCAAGGGTCAGGGTCAAAGGATCAGAGACTAAGTGTCTGAATCGCAGGGTCAGAGTGAAAGGTTCAGGATCAAAGGGTAATAGGGTCAGAGTCAAAGTGACAGTGTCAAAATGTCAGAGTCAAAGGGGCAGGGGCAACGGGTCAGGTTCAAATGTTCAGATTCAAAGGGACAGGGTCAAAGGTCAGAGTCAACGGATCAGAGTCAAAGGGTCAGAGTTAAACGGTCAAAGTGAAAGGGTCAGAGTCAAAGGGTCAGGGTCAAAGCGTCAGAGTCAAAGGGTCAGATTAAAAACATCATAGGGTACAAGTCAAAGGGTCAGGATCAAAGGGTCAGAGTCAAAGGGTCACAGTCAAAGTCTTAGAATCAAATGGTCAAAGAGCCTGATGGTCAGAGTCAAAGGGTCCTAGTCACAGGGTCAGTCAAAGGGTTAGGGTCAATGGGTCAGGGTAAAAGGGTCAGAGTCAAAGTGTCAAACTCAAAGGGTCAGAGTCAAAGGGACAAAGTGTCAGATTCAAAAGGTCAGTCAAAGGGTCAAAGGTTCAGAGTTAACGGGTCAGAGTCCAAGGGTCAGGGTCAAAGGTTCAGAGACCAAGGGTCAGAGTCAAACGGTCAGATTCAAGGGTTCAGGGTAAAAGGGTCATAGGGTCAGAGTCAAAGTCAGAGGGTCAAAAAGTCAGTCAAATGGTCAAAGTCAAAGGATCGGTCGGTCAAAGGGCCAGAGTCAAAGGGTCAAGGTCAAAGGGTCAGTCAAAGGGTCAAATCTTCACAGTACAACGGTCAGGGTCAAAGGGTCAGGTTCAAAGGGTCATGGTCAAACTGTCAAAGGGTCCGAGTCAAAGTCTCAAAGTCAAAGGGTCAAAGAGTCAAAGGGTCAGATTCAAAGGGTCAGAGCTGAAGGTCAGAATCAAAGGGCCCAGGACAAAGGGTCGGAGACAGAGGATCAGAGTCAAAGGGTCAGAGTTAAAGGGTCAGTCAAAGGGTCAGAATTAAACGGTCAATGTCAAAGGGTCGAAGACAAAGGGTCAGAGTCAAAGGGTCAGTGTCAAACGGTCAGAGTCAAAGGGTCAGCGTCAAAGGGTCAGTCAAAGAGTCAGTCCAAGTGTCAATGGGTGAGGGTCAACAGGTCAGGGTCAAAGGTTCAGAATCAAAGGGTCAGAGTAAAAGAGTCAGAGTTAACAGATCAGAGTCAAAGGGTCAGAATCAAAGGGTCAAGGTCAAAGGGTCGGAGATAACGTGTCAGAGTCAAGGGGTCAGACTCAAGGGTCCGGGTCAAAGAGTCAGTCAAACATTCAACGGGTCAGGGTCAAAGGTTCAGAGTAAAAGGGTCAGAGTTAAAGCATCAGAGACAAAGGGTCAGTCAAATGGTCAAAGGGTCAGAGACAAAGGGTCAAGGTTAAAGGGTCAGTCAAAGGGTCAAAGTTTCAGAGTCCAGGGGTCAGGGTCAAAGGTTCAGATTCCAAGGTTAAGAGTCAAAGGGTCAGAGTCAAATGTTCAGGGTCATAGGGTCAGTGTCAATGAGTCAGTCAGTGTCAAAAAGTCAGAGTCAAATTGTCAAAGGGCCAGAGTCAAAGAGTCAACGTGTCTGATTCAAAGGGTCAGTCAGAGTCAAAGTGTCAGGGTCAAAGAGTCAGGGACAAAGCGTCAGAGTCAAAGTGTCAGACTCAAAAGGTCATATTAATAGGGTCAAAGGGTGAGAGTCAAAGAGTCAGAGTCAAAGGGTCGGAGCCAATGGGTCAGGGTCAAAGGGCCAGGATCAAAGGGTCAGAGACAAATACTCATGGATAAAAGGTCAGACAAGGGGTCAGAGTGAAATCGTCAGGGTCAAAGGGTCAGGTTCAAAGGGTCAGATTCAAAGGGTCAGAGTTAAAGGGTCAGAGTCAGAGTCAAAAGGTCAGTCAAATGGTAGAAGGTTCAGAGTCAAAGGGTCAGAGTCAAAGGGTAAGACTCAAACGGTCGTCAAAGGGTCGTAGACAGGGTCATATTCAAAGTGTCAGTCAAAGGGTCAATCAAGGGTTCAGATTCAAAGGGTCAAAGGGTCTGTCAACGGGTCAGTCAAATGGTCAGAGTTAAAGGGTCAAAGTGAAAGGGTCAGAGTTAAATAGTCAAAGTGAAAGGGTCAGAGTTAAAGGGTCAAAGTGAAAGGGTCAGAGTTAAAGAGTCAAAGTGAAAGGGTCAGAGTTAAAGGGTCAAAGTCAAAGCGTCATATTCAAAGGGTCAAAGGGTCAGAGTCAAAGGGTCAGAGTCAAAGTGTCGGAATCAAAGGGCCAGAGTCAAAGGATCAGGTTCCAAGGGGCATGGAGAATAGGTCACAGGGTCCGAGTCAAAGTGTCAGTCAAAGGGTCAGAGTTAAAGTGTCAGATCAGAGTCAAAAGGTCAGAGTCAAACGGTAAAAGGGTCAGAGTCAAAGGGTCAGAGTCAAAGGGTAAGAATCAAAGGGTCAAGGTCAAAGGGACATAGACAAAGGGTCAGAGTGAAAGTGTCAGTCAAAGGGTCAGTCAAGGGTTCAGATTCAAAGGGTCAAAGGATCAGAGTCAACGGATCAGAGTCAAAGGGTCAGAGTTAAACGGTCAAAGTGAAAGGGTCAGAGTCAAATGGTCAGAGTCAAAGCGGCCGTCAAAGGGTCATATTAAAAAAGTCATAGGGTACAAGTCAAAGGGTCAGTAAAAGGGTCAGGATCAAAGGGTCACAGTCCAAGTCTTAGAATCAAATGGTCAAAGAGTCTGATGGTCAGAGTCAAAGGGTCATAGTCACAGGGTCAGTCAAAGGGTTAGGGTCAATGGGTCAGGGTAAAAGTGTCAGAGTCAAAGTGTCAGACTCAAAGGGTCAGAGTCAAAGTGTCGGAGTCAAAGGGCCAGAGTCAAAGGATCAGGTTCCAAGGGGCATGGACAATATGTCACAGGGTCCGAGTCAAAGTGTCAATCAAAGGGTCAGAGTTAAAGTGTCAGTCAGAGTCAAAAGGTCAGAGTCAAACAGTAAAAGGTTCAGAGTCAAAGGGTCAGAGTCAAAGGGTAAGAATCAAAGGGCCAAGGTCAAAGGGACATAGACAAAGGGTCAGAGTCAACGTGTCAGTCAAAGGGTCAGTCAAGGGTTCAGATTCAAAGGGTCAAAGTCAACGGATCAGAGTCAAAGGGTCAGAGTCAAAGGGTCAGAGTCAAAGCGTCAGAGTCAAAGGGTCAGATTAAACACGTCATAGGGTACAAGTCAAAGGGTCAGTCAAAGGGTCAGGATCAAAGGGTCAGAGTCAAAGGGTCACAGTCAAAGTCTTAGAATCAAATGGTCAGACAGTCTGATGGTCAGAGTCAAAGGGTCCTAGTCACAGGGTCAGTCAAAGGGTTAGGGTCAATGGGTCAGGATAAAAGGGTCAGAGTCAAAGTGTCAGACTCAAAGGGTTAGAGTCAAAGGGACAAAGTGTCAGATTCAAAGGGTCAGAATCAAAGGGTCAAAGGTTCAGAGTCAACGGGTCAGAGTCCAAGGGTCAGGGTCAAAGGTTCAGAGACCAAGGGTCAGAATCAAATGGTCAGATTCAAGGGTTCAGGGTCAATGGGTCAGGGTAAGGCTGGCTTAACAGCTGCGGCCCACCTGCAGTCCGTCTGTTTTTTTCTTTCGTTTTGTTTCTTGTCATGTTTTAGTTAATTTTGTCTTATTAAGTTGTGTATGTGTGTGGGTGGGGTGGGAGAAACATGCTTTGGTCTCTTCCTTCGGGGGATGCGACTTTTCTTCGGTCGTATTCCCCGTCTCCGTCTGCGCCGAGGCCTAATGGCGGAGCTGGCGGCATCGGAGCTGTAGCAGCAACAGCAGCAGCAGCGGAGACCTGACTCGGCCCCGAAGCTGTATCGGCTGCAGCAGCAGCAGCGGAGACCCGGCTCGGCCCTAGAGTTGTGGCGGCGGCAGCGGCAGCAGCGGAGACCCGGCTCGGCCCTGGAGCTGTGGCGGCGGCAGCAGCAGCAGCGGAGACCCGACTCGGCACCGAAGCTGTAGCGGCGGCAGCAGCAGCAGCGGCGACCCGGCTCGGCACCGAAGCTGTAGCGGCGGCAGCAGCAGCAGCGGAGACCCGGATCGGCACCGAAGCTGTAGCGGCGGCAGCAGCACCAGCGGAGACCCGGCCCGGCACCGAAGCTGTGGCGGCGGCAGCAGCAGCAGCGGAAACCCGGCCCGGCACCGAAGCTGTGGCGGCGGCAGCAGCAGCAGCGGCGGAGACCCGACTCTGCCCTGGAGTTGTGGCGGAGGCAGCAACCACCCGCGGAGTTTGAACCGTCGCCTCGGCGCAGAGGGAGAACAAAGAGGGAAGAGACAGAGACTTTAAGATTTTGCCTTCCACCACAGTGAGGAGGTGTTTGGTGAACTCACTGTGGTGGATGTTAAATTTGTGTTGATTGTGTGTTTTTGCCATTTTTTAAATTATATGTATGACTGCAGGGAAACAAAATTTCGTTCAGACCGAAAGGTCTGAATGACAATAAAACGAATCTAATATAATCTAATCTAAAAGGGGCATAGGGTCAGAGTCAAAGTCAGAGTGTCAAAAAGTCAGAGTCAAAGGGTCAAGGTCAAAGGATCAGTCGGTCAAAGGGCCAGAGTCAAAGGGTCAAGTCAAAGGGTCAGTCAAAGGGTCAAATGTTCACAGTACAACGGTCAGGGTCAAAGGGTCAGGTTCAAAGGGGCATGGTCAAAATGTCAAAGGGTCCGAGTCAAAGTTTCAAAGTCAAAGGGTCAAAGAGTCAAAGGGTCAGATTCAAAGGGTCAGAGCTGAAGGTCAGAATCAAATGGCCAAGGACAAAGGGTCGGAGACAGAGGATCAGAGTCAAAGGGTCAGAGTTAAAGGGTCAGTCAAAGCGTCAGAATTAAACGGTCAAGGTCAAAGGGTCGAAGACAAAGGGTCAGAGTCAAAGGGTCAGTGTCAAAGGGTCAGAGTCAAAGGGTCAGAGTCATAGGGTCAGCGTCAAAAGGTCAGTCAAAGAGTCAGTCAACGTGTCAACGGGTGAGGGTCAACAGGTCAGGGTCAAATGTTCAGAATCAAAGGGTCAGTGTAAAAGAGTCAGAGTTAATAGATCAGAGTCAAAGGGTCGGAGTCAAATGGTCAAAGGGTCAGAGTTAACGGGTCAGATACAAAGGGTCATGGTTAAAAGGTCAGAGACAAGGGGTCCGAGTCAAAGAGTCAGAGTCAAAGGGTCAGAATCAAAGGGTCAAGGTCAAAGGGTCGGAGACAAAGGTTCAGAATCAAGGGGTCAGTGTCAAAGGGTCAGTGTCAAAGAGTCAACGGTCAGGGTCAACGGGTGAGGGGCAAAGTGTCAGAGTTAAAGGATCAGACCCAAAGGGTCAGTCAAAGGGTCAAGGTCAAAGGTTCAGAGTCAACGGGTCAGAGTCCAAGGGTCATGGTCAAAGGGTCAGTCAAAGGTTCAGAGTCAACGGGTCAGAGTCAAGGGTCAGGGTCAAAGGATCAGAGACTGTGTCTGAGTCGCAGGGTCAGAGTGAAAGGTTCAGGATCAAAGGGTAATAGGGTCAGAGTCAACGTGTCAGTGTCAAAATGTCAGAGTCAACGGGGCAGGGGCAACGGGTCAGGTTCAAAGGTTCAGATTCAAAGGGACAGGGACAAAGGGTCAGAGTCAACGGATCAGTCAAAGGGTCAGAGTTAAACGGTCAAAGTGAAAGGGGCAGAGTCAAAGGGTCAGAGTCAAAGCGTCAGAGTCAAAGGGTCAGATTAAAAACGTCATAGGGTACAAGTCAAAGGGTCAGTCAAAGGGTCAGGATCAAAGGGTCGGGGTCAAAGGGTCACAGTCAAAGTCTTAGAATCAAATGGTCAAAGAGTCTGATGGTCAGAGTCAAACGGTCCTAGTCACAGGGTCAGTCAAAGGGTTAGGGTCAATGGGTCAGGGTAAAAGGGTCAGAGTCAAAGTGTCAGACTCAAAGGGTCAGAGTCAAAGGGACAAAGTGTCAGATTCAAAGGGTCAGAGTCAAAGGGTCAAAGGTTCAGAGTCAACGGGTCAGAGTCCAAGGGTCAGGTTCAAAGGTTCAGAGACCAAGCGTCAGAATCAAACAGTCAGAATCAAAGTCAGATTCAAGGGTTCAGGGTAAAAGGGTCATAGGGTCAGAGTCAAAGTCAGAGTGTCAAAAAGTCAGTGTCAAATGGTCAAAGGGTCAAGGTCAAAGGATCAGTCGGTCAAAGGGCCAGAGTCAAAGGGTCAAGGTAAAAGGGTCAGTCAAAGGGTCAAATGTTCACAGTACAACGGTCAGGGTCAAAGGGTCAGGTTCAAAGGGTCATGGTCAAAATGTCATAGGGTCCGAGTCAAAGTCTCAAAGTCAAAGGGTCAAAGAGTCAAAGGGTCAGATTCAAAGGGTCAGAGCTGAAGATCAGAATCAAAGGGCCAAGGACAAAGGGTCGGAGACAGAGGATCAGAGTCAAAGGGTCAGAGTTAAAGGGGCAGTCAAAGGGTCAGAATTAAATGGTCAAGGTCAAATGGTCGAAGACAAAAGGTCAGAGTCAAAGGGTCAGAGTCAAAGGGTCAGAGTCATAGGGTCAGCGTCAAAGGGTCAGTCAAAGAGTCAGTCAAAGTGTCAACGGGTGAGGGTCAACAGGTCAGGGTCAAAGGTTCAGAATCAAAGGGCCAGAGTAAAATAGTCAGTTAACAGATCAGAGTCAAAGGGTCGGAGTCAAATGGTCAAAGGGTCAGAGTTAACGGGTCAGAGATAAAGGTTCATGGTTAAAAGGTCAGAGACAAGGGGTCCGCGTCAAAGGGTCAGAATCAAAAGGTCAAGGTCAAAGGGTCGGAGACAAAGGTTCATAATCAAAGGGTCAGTGTCAAAGGGTCAGTGTCAAAGAGTCAATGGTCAGGGTCAACGGGTGAGGGTCAAAGGTTCAGAGTTAAAGTTCAGCATCAAAGGGTCAAGGTCAAAGCAGAGTCAACGGGTCAGAGTCCAAGGGTCAGGGTCAGTCAAAGGTTCAGAGTCAACGGGTCAGAGTCCAAGGGTCAGGGTCAAAGGATCAGAGACTAAGTGTCTGAATCGCAGGGTCAGAGTGAAAGGTTCAGGATCAAAGGGTAATAGGGTCAGAGTCAAAGTGACAGTGTCAAAATGTCAGAGTCAAAGGGGCAGGGGCAACGGGTCAGGTTCAAATGTTCAGATTCAAAGGGACAGGGTCAAAGGTCACAGTCAACGGATCAGAGTCAAAGGGTCAGAGTTAAACGGTCAAAGTGAAAGGGTCAGAGTCAAAGGGTCAGGGTCAAAGCGTCAGAGTCAAAGGGTCAGATTAAAAACATCATAGGGTACAAGTCAAAGGGTCAGGATCAAAGGGTCAGAGTCAAAGGGTCACAGTCAAAGTCTTAGAATCAAATGGTCAAAGAGCCTGATGGTCAGAGTCAAAGGGTCCTAGTCACAGGGTCAGTCAAAGGGTTAGGGTCAATGGGTCAGGGTAAAAGGGTCAGAGTCAAAGTGTCAAACTCAAAGGGTCAGAGTCAAAGGGACAAAGTGTCAGATTCAAAAGGTCAGTCAAAGGGTCAAAGGTTCAGAGTCAACGGGTCAGAGTCCAAGGGTCAGGGTCAAAGGTTCAGAGACCAAGGGTCAGAGTCAAACGGTCAGATTCAAGGGTTCAGGGTAAAAGGGTCATAGGGTCAGAGTCAAAGTCAGAGGGTCAAAAAGTCAGTCAAATGGTCAAAGTCAAAGGATCGGTCGGTCAAAGGGCCAGAGTCAAAGGGTCAAGGTCAAAGGGTCAGTCAAAGGGTCAAATGTTCACAGTACAACGGTCAGGGTCAAAGGGTCAGGTTCAAAGGGTCATGGTCAAACTGTCAAAGGGTCCGAGTCAAAGTCTCAAAGTCAAAGGGTCAAAGAGTCAAAGGGTCAGATTCAAAGGGTCAGAGCTGAAGGTCAGAATCAAAGGGCCCAGGACAAAGGGTCGGAGACAGAGGATCAGAGTCAAAGGGTCAGAGTTAAAGGGTCAGTCAAAGGGTCAGAATTAAACGGTCAATGTCAAAGGGTCGAAGACAAAGGGTCAGAGTCAAAGGGTCAGTGTCAAACGGTCAGAGTCAAAGGGTCAGCGTCAAAGGGTCAGTCAAAGAGTCAGTCCAAGTGTCAATGGGTGAGGGTCAACAGGTCAGGGTCAAATGTTCAGAATCAAAGGGTCAGAGTAAAAGAGTCAGAGTTAACAGATCAGAGTCAAAGGGTCAGAATCAAAGGGTCAAGGTCAAAGGGTCGGAGATAACGTGTCAGAGTCAAGGGGTCAGACTCAAGGGTCCGGGTCAAAGAGGCAGTCAAACATTCAACGGGTCAGGGTCAAAGGTTCAGAGTAAAAGGGTCAGAGTTAAAGCATCAGAGACAAAGGGTCAGAGTCAAATGGTCAAAGGGTCAGAGACAAAGGGTCAAGGTTAAAGGGTCAGTCAAAGGGTCAAAGTTTCAGAGTCCAGGGGTCAGGGTCAAAGGTTCAGATTCCAAGGTTAAGAGTCAAAGGGTCAGAGTCAAATGTTCAGGGTCATAGGGTCAGTGTCAATGAGTCAGTCAGTGTCAAAAAGTCAGAGTCAAATTGTCAAAGGGCCAGAGTCAAAGAGTCAACGTGTCTGATTCAAAGGGTCAGTCAGAGTCAAAGTGTCAGGGTCAAAGAGTCAGGGACAAAGCGTCAGAGTCAAAGTGTCAGACTCAAAAGGTCATATTAATAGGGTCAAAGGGTGAGAGTCAAAGAGTCAGAGTCAAAGGGTCGGAGCCAATGGGTCAGGGTCAAAGGGCCAGGATCAAAGGGTCAGAGACAAATACTCATGGATAAAAGGTCAGACAAGGGGTCAGAGTGAAATCGTCAGGGTCAAAGGGTCAGGTTCAAAGGGTCAGATTCAAAGGGTCAGAGTTAAAGGGTCAGAGTCAGAGTCAAAAGGTCAGTCAAATGGTAGAAGGTTCAGAGTCAAAGGGTCAGAGTCAAAGGGTAAGACTCAAACGGTCGTCAAAGGGTCGTAGACAGGGTCATATTCAAAGTGTCAGTCAAAGGGTCAATCAAGGGTTCAGATTCAAAGGGTCAAAGGGTCTGTCAACGGGTCAGTCAAAGGGTCAGAGTTAAAGGGTCAAAGTGAAAGGGTCAGAGTTAAATAGTCAAAGTGAAAGGGTCAGAGTTAAAGGGTCAAAGTGAAAGGGTCAGAGTTAAAGAGTCAAAGTGAAAGGGTCAGAGTTAAAGGGTCAAAGTCAAAGCGTCATATTCAAAGGGTCAAAGGGTCAGAGTCAAAGGGTCAGAGTCAAAGTGTCGGAATCAAAGGGCCAGAGTCAAAGGATCAGGTTCCAAGGGGCATGGAGAATAGGTCACAGGGTCCGAGTCAAAGTGTCAGTCAAAGGGTCAGAGTTAAAGTGTCAGATCAGAGTCAAAAGGTCAGAGTCAAACGGTAAAAGGGTCAGAGTCAAAGGGTCAGAGTCAAAGGGTAAGAATCAAAGGGTCAAGGTCAAAGGGACATAGACAAAGGGTCAGAGTGAAAGTGTCAGTCAAAGGGTCAGTCAAGGGTTCAGATTCAAAGGGTCAAAGGATCAGAGTCAACGGATCAGAGTCAAAGGGTCAGAGTTAAACGGTCAAAGTGAAAGGGTCAGAGTCAAATGGTCAGAGTCAAAGCGGCCGTCAAAGGGTCATATTAAAAAAGTCATAGGGTACAAGTCAAAGGGTCAGTAAAAGGGTCAGGATCAAAGGGTCACAGTCCAAGTCTTAGAATCAAATGGTCAAAGAGTCTGATGGTCAGAGTCAAAGGGTCATAGTCACAGGGTCAGTCAAAGGGTTAGGGTCAATGGGTCAGGGTAAAAGGGTCAGAGTCAAAGTGTCAGACTCAAAGGGGCAGAGTCAAAGTGTCGGAGTCAAAGGGCCAGAGTCAAAGGATCAGGTTCCAAGGGGCATGGACAATATGTCACAGGGTCCGAGTCAAAGTGTCAGTCAAAGGGTCAGAGTTAAAGTGTCAGTCAGAGTCAAAAGGTCAGAGTCAAACAGTAAAAGGTTCAGAGTCAAAGGGTCAGAGTCAAAGGGTAAGAATCAAAGGGCCAAGGTCAAAGGGACATAGACAAAGGGTCAGAGTCAACGTGTCAGTCAAAGGGTCAGTCAAGGGTTCAGATTCAAAGGGTCAAAGTCAACGGATCAGAGTCAAAGGGTCAGAGTCAAAGGGTCAGAGTCAAAGCGTCAGAGTCAAAGGGTCAGATTAAAAACGTCATAGGGTACAAGTCAAAGGGTCAGTCAAAGGGTCAGGATCAAAGGGTCAGAGTCAAAGGGTCACAGTCAAAGTCTTAGAATCAAATGGTCAGACAGTCTGATGGTCAGAGTCAAAGGGTCCTAGTCACAGGGTCAGTCAAAGGGTTAGGGTCAATGGGTCAGGATAAAAGGGTCAGAGTCAAAGTGTCAGACTCAAAGGGTTAGAGTCAAAGGGACAAAGTGTCAGATTCAAAGGGTCAGAATCAAAGAGTCAAAGGTTCAGAGTCAACGGGTCAGAGTCCAAGGGTCAGGGTCAAAGGTTCAGAGACCAAGGGTCAGAATCAAATGGTCAGATTCAAGGGTTCAGGGTCAATGGGTCAGGGTAAGGCTGGCTTAACAGCTGCGGCCCACCTGCAGTCCGTCTGTTTTTTCTTTCGTTTTGTTTCTTGTCATGTTTTAGTTAATTTTGTTTTATTAAGTTGTGTATGTGTGTGGGTGGGGTGGGAGAAACATGCTTTGGTCTCTTCCTTCGGGGGATGCGACTTTTCTTCGGTCGTATTCCCCGTCTCCGTCTGCGCCGAGGCCTAATGGCGGAGCTGGCGGCATCGGAGCTGTAGCAGCAACAGCAGCAGCAGCGGAGACCTGACTCGGCCCCGAAGCTGTATCGGCGGCAGCAGCAGGAGCGGAGACCCGGCTCGGCCCTAGAGTTGTGGCGGCGGCAGCGGCAGCAGCGGAGACCCGGCTCGGCCCTGGAGCTGTGGCGGCGGCAGCAGCAGCAGCGGAGACCCGGCTCGGCACCGAAGCTGTAGCGGCGGCAGCAGCAGCAGCGGAGACCCGGCTCGGCACCGAAGCTGTAGCGGCGGCAGCAGCAGCAGCGGAGACCCGGCTCGGCACCGAAGCTGTAGCGGCGGCAGCAGCAGCAGCGGAGACCCGGCCCGGCACCGAAGCTGTGGCGGCGGCAGCAGCAGCAGCGGAGACCCGGCCCGGCACCGAAGCTGTGGCGGCGGCAGCAGCAGCAGCGGCGGAGACCCGACTCGGCCCTGGAGTTGTGGCGGAGGCAGCAACCACCCGCGGAGTTTGAACCGTCGCCTCGGCGCAGAGGGAGAACAAAGAGGGAAGAGACAGAGACTTTAAGATTTTGCCTTCCACCACAGTGAGGAGGTGTTTGGTGAACTCACTGTGGTGGATGTTAAATTTGTGTTGATTGTGTGTTTTTGCCATTTTTTAAATTATATGTATGACTGCAGGGAAACAAAATTTCGTTCAGACCGAAAGGTCTGAATGACAATAAAACGAATCTAATCTAATCTAATCTAAAAGGGGCATAGGGTCAGAGTCAAAGTCAGAGTGTCAAAAAGTCAGAGTCAAAGGGTCAAGGTCAAAGGATCAGTCGGTCAAAGGGCCAGAGCAAAGGGTCAAGGTCAAAGGGTCAGTCAAAGGGTCAAATGTTCACAGTACAACGGTCAGGGTCAAAGGGTCAGGTTCAAAGGGGCATGGTCAAAATGTCAAAGGGTCCGAGTCAAAGTTTCATAGTCAAAGGGTCAAAGAGTCAAAGGGTCAGATTCAAAGGGTCAGAGCTGAAGGTCAGAATCAAATGGCCAAGGACAAAGGGTCGGAGACAGAGGATCAGAGTCAAAGGGTCAGAGTTCAAGGGTCAGTCAAAGGGTCAGAATTAAACGGTCAAGGTCAATGGGTCGAAGACCAAGGGTCAGAGTCAAAGGGTCAGTGTCAAAGGGTCAGAGTCAAAGGGTCAGAGTCATAGGGTCAGCGTCAAAAGGTCAGTCAAAGAGTCAGTCAACGTGTCAACGGGTGAGGGTCAACAGGTCAGGGTCAAAGGTTCAGAATCAAAGGGTCAGTGTAAAAGAGTCAGAGTTAATAGATCAGAGTCAAAGGGTCGGAGTCAAATGGTCAAAGGGTCAGAGTTAACAGGTCAGATACAAAGGGTGATGGTTAAAAGGTCAGAGACAAGGGGTCCGAGTCAAAGAGTCAGAGGCAAAGGGTCAGAATCAAAGGGTCAAGGTCAAAGGGTCGGAGACAAAGGTTCAGAATCAAGGGGTCAGAGACAAAGGGTCATGGTTAAAAGGTCAGAGACAAGGGGTCCGAATCAAAGAGTCAGAGTCAAAGGGTCAAGGTCAAAGGTTCAGAGTCAACGGGTCAGAGTCCAAGGATCATGGTCAAAGGGTCAGTGTCAAAGAGTCAACGGTCAGGGTCAACAGGTGAGGGTCAAATGGTCAGAGTTAAAGGATCAGACTCAAAGGGTCAGAGTCAAAGGGTCAAGGTCAAAGGTTCAGAGTCAACGGGTCAGAGTCAACGGGTCAGAGTCAAAGGATCAGAGACTGTGTCTGAGTCGCAGGGTAAGAGTGAAAGGTTCAGGATCAAAGGGTAATAGGGTCAGAGTCAAAGTGTCAGAGTGTCAAAATGTCAGAGTCAAAGGGGCAGGGGCAACGGGTCAGGTTCAAAGGTTCAGATTCAAAGGGACAGGGACAAAGGGTCAGAGTCAACGGATCAGTCAAAGGGTCAGAGTTAAACGGTCAAAGTGAAAGGGTCAGAGTCAAAGGGTCAGAGTCAAAGCGTCAGAGTCAAAGGGTCAGATTAAAAACGTCATAGGGTACAAGTCAAAGGGTCAGTCAAAGGGTCAGGATCAAAGGGTCAGAGTCAAAGGGTCACAGTCAAAGTCTTAGAATCAAATGGTCAAAGAGTCTGATGGTCAGAGTCAAAGGGTCCTAGTCACAGGGTCAGTCAAAGGGTTAGGGTCAATGGGTCAGGGTAAAAGGGTCAGAGTCAAGGTGTCAGACTCAAAGGGTCAGAGTCAAAGGGACAAAGTGTCAGATTCAAAGGGTCAGAGTCAAAGGGTCAAAGGTTCAGAGTCAACGGGTCAGAGTCCAAGGGTCAGGATCAAAGGTTCAGAGACCAAGGGTCAAAATCAAGCGGTCAGATTCAAGGGTTCAGGGTAAAAGGGTCATAGGGTCAGAGTCAAAGTAAGAGTGTCAAAAAGTCAGTGTCAAATGGTCAAAGGGTCAAGGTCAAAGGATCAGTCGGTCAAAGGGCCAGAGTCAAAGGGTCAAGGTCAAAGGGTCAGTCAAAGGGTCAAATGTTCACAGTACAACGGTCAGGGTCAAAGGGTCAGGTTCAAAGGGTCATGGTCAAAATGTCAAAGGGTCCGAGTCAAAGTCTCAAAGTCAAAGGGTCAAAGAGTCAAAGGGTCAGATTCAAAGGGTCAGAGCTGAAGGTCAGAATCAAAGGGCCAAGGACAAAGGGTCGGAGACAGAGGATCAGAGTCAAAGGGTCAGAGTTAAAGGGTCAGTCAAAGGGTCAGAATTAAACGGTCAAGGTCAAAGGGTCGAAGACAAAGGGTCAGAGTCAAAGGGTCAGTGTCAAAGGGTCAGAGTCAAAGGGTCTGCGTCAAAGGGTCAGTCAAAGAGTCAGTCAAAGTGTCAATGGGTGAGGGTCAACAGGTCAGGGTCAAAGGTTCAGAATCAAAGGGTCAGAGTAAAAGAGTCAGAGTTAACAGATCAGAGTCAAAGGGTCGGAGTCAAATGGTCAAAGGGTCAGAGTTAACGGGTCAGAGACAAAGGGTCATGGTTAAAAGGTCAGAGACAAGGGGTCCGAGTCAAAGGGGTCAGAGTCAAAGGGTCAGAATCAAAGGGTCAAGGTCAGAGGGTCAGAGACAAAGGTTCAGAATCAAAGGGTCAGTGTCAAAGAGTCAACGGTCAGCGTCAACGGGTGAGGGTCAAATGGTCAGAGTTAAAGGATCAGAATCAAAGGGTCAGAGTCAAAGGGTCAAGGTCAAAGAAGAGTTAACGGGTCAGAGTCCAAGGGTCAGGGTCAAAGGGTCAGTCAAAGGTTCAGAGTCAACGGGTCAGAGTCCAAGGGTCAGGGTCAAAGGATCAGAGACTAAGTGTCTGAGTCGCAGGGTCAGAGTGAAAGGTTCAGGATCAAAGGGTAATAGGGTCAGAGTCAGTGTCAGAGTGTCAAAATGTCAGTCAAAGGGGCAGGGTCAACGGGTCAGGTTCAAAGGTCCAGATTCAAAGGGACAGGGTCAAATGGTCAGTCAACGGATCAGAGTCAAAGGGTCAAAGTGAAAGGGTCAGAGTCAAAGGGTCAGAGTCAAAGCGACAGAGTCAAAGGGTCAGATTAAAAACGTCATAGGGTACAAGTCAAAGGGTCAGGATCAAAGGGTCAGAGTCAAAGGGTCTCAGTCAAAGTCTTAGAATCAAATGGTCAATGAGTCTGATGGTCAGAGTCAAAGGGTCCTAGTCACAGGGTCAGTTAAAGGGTTAGGGTCAATGGGTCAGGGTAAAAGGGTCAGAGTCAAAGTGTCAGACTCAAAGGGTCAGAGTCAAAGGGACAAAGTGTCAGATTCAAAGGGTCAGAGTCAAAGGTTCAGAGTCAACGGGTCAGAGTCCAAGGGTCAGGGTCAAAGGTTCACAGACCAAGGGTCAAAGTCAAACGGTCAGATTCAAGGGTTCAGGGTAAAAGGGTCATAGGGTCAGAGTCAAAGTCAGAGGGTCAAAAAGTCAGAGTCAAATGGTCAAAGGGTCAAGGTCAAAGGATCAGTCGGTCAAAGGGCCAGAGTCAAAGGGTCAAGGTCAAAGGGTCAGTCAAAGTGTCAAATGTTCACAGTACAACGGTCAGGGTCAAAGGGACAGGTTCAAAGGGTCATGGTCAAAATGTCAAAGGGTCCGAGTCAAAGTCAAAGGGTCAAAGAGTCAAAGGGTCAGATTCAAAGGGTCAGAGCTGAAGGTCAGAATCAAAGGGCCTAGGACAAAGGGTCGGAGACAGAGGATCAGAGTCAAAGGGTCAGAGTTAAAGGGTCAGTCGAAGGGTCAGAATTAAACGGTCAAGGTCAAAGGGTCGAAGACAACGGGTCAGAGTCAAAGGGTCAGAGTCAAAGGGTCAGAGTCATAAGGTCAGCGTCAAAGGGTCAGTCAAAGAGTCAGTCAAAGTGTCAACGTGTGAGGGTCAACAGGTAAGGGTCAAAGGTTCAGAATCAAAGGGTCAGTGTAAAAGAGTCAGAGTTAACAGATCAGAGTCAAAGGGTCGGAGTCAAATGGTCAAAGGGTCAGAGTTAACAGGTCAGAGACAAAGGGTCATGGTTAAAAGGTCAGAGGCAAGGGGTCCGAGTCAAAGGGTCAGAATCAAAGGGCCAAGGTCAAAGGGTCGGAGACAAAGGTTCAGAATCAAAGGGTCAGTGTCAAAGGGTCAGTGTCAAAGAGTCAACGGTCAGGGTCAACGGGTGAGGGTCAAAGGGTCAGAGTTAAAGGATCAGAATGAAAGGGTCAAGGTCAAAGCAGAGTCAACGGGTCAGATTCCAAGGGTCAGGGTCAAAGGGTCAGAGACTAAGTGTCTGAGTCGCAGGGTCAGAGTGAAAGGTTCAGGATCAAAGGGTAATAGGGTCAGAGTCAAAGTGTCAGTGTCAAAATGTCAGAGTCAAAGGGGCAGGGGCAACGGGTCAGGTTCAAAGGTTCAGATTCAAAGGGACAGGGTCAAAGGGTCAGAGTCAACGGATCAGAGTCAACGGGTCAGAGTTAAACGGTCAAAGTGAAATGGTCAGAGTCAAAGGGTCAGAGTCAAAGCGTCAGAGTCAAAGGGTCAGATTAAAAACGTCATAAGGTACAAGTCAAAGGGTCAGTCAAAGGGTCAGGATCAAAGGGTCAGAGTCAAAGGGCCACAGTCAAAGTCTTAGAATCAAATGGTCAAATAGTCTGATGGTCAGAGTCAAAGGGTCCTAGTCACAGGGTCATTCAAAAGGTTAGGGTCAATGGGTCAGGGTAAAAGGGTCAGAGTCAAAGTTTCAGACTCAAAGGTCAGAGACAAAGGGACAAAGTGTCAGATTCAAACGGTCAGAGTCAAAGGGTCAAAGGTTCAGAGTCAACGGGTCAGAGTCCAAGGGTCAGAGTCAAAGGTTCAGAGACCAAGGGTCAGAGCCAAACGGTCAGATTCAAGGGTTCAGGGTAAAATGGTCATAGGGTCAAAAAGTCAGTCAAATGGTAAAAGGGTCAAGGTCAAAGGATCAGTCGGTCAAAGTGCCAGAGTCAAAGGGTCAAATGTTCACAGTACAACGGTCAGGGTCAAAGGGTCAGGTTCAAAGGGTCTTGGTCAAAATGTCAAAGTCAAAGTCAAAGGGTCAAAGAGTCAAAGGGTCAGATTCAAAGGGTCAGAGCTGAAGGTCAGAATCAAAGGGCCAAGGACAAAGGGTCGGAAACAGAGGCTCAGAGTCAAAGGGTCAGAGTTAAAGGGTCAGTTAAAGGGTCAGAATTAAACGGTCAAGGTCAAAGGGTCGAAGACAAAGGGTCAGAGTCAAAGGGTCAGTGTCAAAGGGTCAGAATCAAAGGGTCAAGGTCAAAGGGTCGGAGACAAAGGTTCAGAATCAAAGGGTCAGTGTCAAAGAGTCAACGGCCAGGGTCAACGGGTGGGTCAAAGGGTCAGAGTTAAAGGAACATAATCAAAGGGTCAGAGTCAAAGGGTCAAGGTCAAAGAAGAGTCAACGGGTCAGAGTCCAAGGGTCAGGGTCAAAGGATCAGAGACTATGTGTCTGAGTCGCAGAGTGAAAGGTTCAGGATCAAAGGGTAATAGGGTCAGAGTCAGTGTCAGAGTGTCAACATGTCAGAGTCAAAGGGGCAGGGGCAACGGGTCAGGTTCAAATGTTCAGATTCAAAGGGACAGGGTCAAATGGTCAGAGTCAACGGATCAGAGTCAAAGGGTCAAAGTGAAAGGGTCAGAGTCAAAGGGTCAGAGTCAAAGTGTCAGAGTCAAAGGGTCAGATTAAAAACGTCATAGGGTACAAGTCAAAGGGTCAGTCAAAGGGTCGGGATCAAAGGGTCAGAGTCAAAGGGTCTCAGTCAAAGTCTTAGAATCAAATGGTCAAAGAGTCTGATGGTCAGAGTCAAAGGGTCCTAGTCACAGGGTCAGTCAAAGGGTTAGGGTCAATGGGTCAGGGTAAAAGGGTAAAAGGGCCAGAGTCAAAGTGTCAGACTCAAAGGGTCAGAGTCAAAGGGACAAAGTGTCAGATTCAAAGGGTCAGAGTCAAAGGGTCAAAGGTTCCCAGTCAACGGGTCAGACTCCAAGGGTCAGGGTCAAAGGTACAGAGACCAAGGGTCAGAGTCAAACGGTCAGATTCAAGGGTTCAGGGTAAAAGGGTCACAGGGTCAGAGTCAAAGTCAGAGGGTCAAAAAGTCAGAGTCAAATGGTCAAAGGGTCAAGGTCAAAGGATCAGTCGGTCAAAGGGCCAGAATCAAAGGGTCAAGGTCAAATGGTCAGTCAAAGGGTCAAATGTTCACAGTACAACGGTCAGGGTCAAAGGGTCAGGCTCAAAGGGTCATGGTCAAAATGTCAAAGGGTCCGAGTCAAAGTCTCAAAGTCAAAGGGTCAAAGAGTCAAAGGGTCAGATTCAAATGGTCAGAGCTGAAGGTCAGAATCAAAGGGCCAAGGACATAGGGTCGGAGACAGAGGATCAGAGTCAAAGGGTCAGAGTTAAAGGGTCAGTCAAAGGGTCAGAATTAAACGGTCAAGGTCAAAGGGTCGAAGACAAATGCTCAGAGTCAAAGGGTCAGTGTCAAAGGGTCAGAGTCAAAGGGTCAGAGTCATAGGGTCAGCGTCTAAGGGTCAGTCAAATAGTCATTCAAAGTGTCAACGGGTGAGGGTCAACAGGTCAGGGTCAAAGGTTCAGAATCAAAGGGTCAGAGTAAAAGAGTCAGAGTTAACAGATCAGAGTCAAAGGGTCGGAGTCAAATGGTCAAAGGGTCAGAGGTAACGGGTCAGAGACAAATGGTCATGGTTAAAAGGTCAGAGACACGGGGTCCGAGTCAAAGGGTCAGAGTCAAAGGGTCAGAGTCAAAGGGTCAAGGTCAAAGGGTCGGAGACAAAGGTTCAGAATCAAAGGGTCAGTGTCAAATGGTCAGTGTCAAAGAGGCAACGGTCAGGGTCAACGGGTGAGGGTCAAAGGGTCAGAGTTAAAGGATCAGAATCAAAGTGTCAGAGTCCAAGGGTCAGGGTCAAAGGATCAGAGACTAAGTGTCTGAGTCGCAGGGTCAGAGTGAAAGGTTCAGGATCAAAGGGTAATAGGGTCAGAGTCAAAGTGTCAGAGTGTCAAAATGTCAGAGTCAAAGGGACAGGGGCAACGGGTCAGGTTCAAATGTTCAGATTCAAAGGGACAGGGTCAAAGCGTCAGGGTCAACGGGCCAGGGTCAAAGGTTCAGATTCAAAGGGTCAGAATTAAAGGATCAGTCAAAGGGTCATTTTCAAATGGCCAAGGTCAAAGGGTCAGTCAAAGGGTCAAAGGTTCAGAGTCCAAGTGTCAGGGTCAAAGGTTCAGGGACCAAGGGTCATTGACAAAGGGTCAGAGTCAAAGTTTCAGGGTCATAGGGTCAGAGTCAACGTGTCAGATTCAGAGGGTCAGTCAGAGTCAAAGGGTCAGGGTCAAAGAGCCAGGGACAAATGCCCAGGGTCACAGGGTCAGAGTCAAAGTGTCAGACTCAAAAGGTCATAATAAAAGGGTCAGAGTTAAAGAGTCAGAGCCAAAGGGTAGGAGTCAAAGGGTCAGAGTCAACGGGTCAGAGACAAAGGGTCATGGTTAAAAGGTCAGAGACAAGGGGTCAGAGTCAAAGTGTCAGACTCAAAAGGTCAGAGTCAAAGGGTCAGAGTCAAAGGTTCAGGGTCATAGGGTCAGAGTCAAAGGGTTAGTCAGAAGGTCAAAATGCCAGAGTCAAATTGTCAAAGGGTCAGTCAAAGGGTCAGAGTCAAAGGGTCAGAGTCAAAGGATCAGAGTCAAAGATTCAAAGTGTCGGAGTCAAAGGGCCAGAGTAAAACGGACAAGGTCAAAGAGTCAGGTTCAACGGGTCATGGGCAAAATGTCAATGGGTCCGAGTCAAAGTGTCAAACTCAAAGAGTCAAAGAGTTAGATTTAAAGGGTCAGAGTAAAAGGGTCATAGTTAAACGGTCAGCGTCAAAGAGTCAAAATGTCAGTCAAATGGTAAAAGGTTCAGAGTCAAAGGGTCGGGAATCAAAGGGTCAAGGTCAAAGGGTGGGAGACAAAGGGTCAGTCAGTCAATCAAAGGGTCAGAGTTAAAGGGTCAGTCGAAGGGTCAGAAACAAAGGGTCAAGTTCAAAGGGTCAGAGACAAAGGTCAGGGTCAAAGGGTCAGTCAAAGAGTCAACGGGCCAGGGTCAAAGGTTCAAAGTCAACGGGTCAGAGTCCATGGGTCAGGGTCAAAGGCTCACAGATAAAAAAAACAGATAATCTTTATTGTCATTGTACACGACAACGAAATTCTGTTGGAGCAGTCCTCCAGCTGCACAGGAATATAAGTATAAAAAATACAATTTAAAAAAAGAACTATTAAAAAATTTAACTATAACCATAAACATACAGGAGTATTGGCGGGTGTGTGAGAGAGAGAGGGGGGATCAATGTGGGGGACCAAGGGTCAGAGTCAAAGGGTCAGAGTCAAAGGTTCATTGACAAAGGGTCAGAGTCAAAGAGTCAGAATCAGAGGGTCAAAAAGTGAGTCAAATGGTCAAGGTCAAAGGGTCAGTCAAAGGGTCAGAGTCAAAGAGTCAATATGTCAAGGTCAAGGAGTCAGGGTCCATGGGTCAGGGTCAAAGGTTCAGGTTCAAATGGTCAGAATAAAAGGGTCATAGTTAAAGGATTAGTCAAAGGGTCAGTCAAAGGGTCAAGGTCAAATGGTCAGTCAAAGGGGTTAAGGTTCAGAGTCCAATGGTCAGGGTCAAAGGTTCAGAGACCAAGGGTCGGAGTCAAAGGGTCAGAGTCAAATGTTCAGGGTCATAGGGTCAGAGTCAAAGAGTCAGTGTCAGAGGGTCAAAAAGTCAGAGTCAAATTGTCAAAGGGTCAGTCAAAGGGTCAACGTGTCAGATTGAAATGATCAGTCAAAGGGTCAGGGTCAAAGAGTCAGAGGCAAAGCGTCAGAGTCAAAGTATCAGAGTCAAGGTGTCAGACTCAAAAGTTCATATTAAAAGGGTCAACGAATCCGGGTCAAGGGATCAAAGTCAAAGGGACAAAGAGGCAAAGGGTCAGTCAAGGGTCAGTAAAAGGGTCAGTCAAAAGGTCAATGGGTCAGGATCAAAGGACCAGGATCAAAGGGACAGTCAAAGGGTCAGAGTTAAAGGGTCAGTCAAAGGATCAAAGGGTCAGAGACAAACGTTCAAAGGGTCAGTCAACGGGCCAGATAAATTGCCATGGTTAAAAGGGCAGACAAGGGGTCAGAGTCAAAGGGTCAGATTCAAAGGTTCAAGGTCAAAGGGTCGGAGACAAAGTGTCAGAGTCAAGGGGTCAGAGTCAAAAAGTCAGGGTCAAAGAGTCAGTCAAAGAGTCAACGGGTCAGGGTCAAAGGTTCAGCGTCAGAGGTTCAGTTTCACAGGGTCAGAGTCAAAAGGTCAGAGTTAAAGGGACAGAGTCAAAGGGTCAGAGTCAAAGGGTCAGGTTCAAAGGGTCATGGTCAAAGGGTCAAAGTGTCATAGTCCAAGGGTCAGGGTCCAAGGTTCAGATACCAAGGTTGAGTCAAAGGGTCACAGTCAAAGGTTCATGGTCATAGGGTCAAAGTCAAAGAGTCAGATTCAGAGGGTCATAAAGTCAGAGTCAAATTGTCAAAGGGCCAGAGTCAAAGAGTCAACGTGTCAGATTCAAAGGGTCAGAGTCAGAGTCAAAGAGTTAGGGTCAAAGAGTCAGGGACAAAGGGCCAGTCAAAGTGTCAGACTCAAAAGGTCATATTAATAGGGTCAAAGATTCAGAGCCAAAGGGTAGGAGTCAAAGGATCAGAGTCAAGGGTCATTCAAAGGGTCGGTGTAAAAAGGTTCGGAGTCAATGGGTCAGGGTCAAAGGGCCAGGATCGAAGGGACAGTCAACGGGTCAGAGACAAATGATCATGGTTAAAACGTCAGAGACAAGGGGTGAGAGTCAAAGGGTCACAGTCAAAGGGTCAGGTTCAAAAGGTCACGGACAATAGGTCTAAGGGTCCGAGTCAAAGCGTCAGTCAAAGGGTCAGATTCAAAGGGTCAGAGTTAAAGGGTCAGAGTCAGAGTCAAAAGGTCGGAGTCAAATGGTAAAAGGTTCTGAGACAAAGGTTCAGAGTCAAAGGGTAAGATGCAAAGGGTCAAGGTCAAAGGGTCGGAGACAAAGGGTCAGAGTCAAAGGGTCAGAGTCAAAGTGTCAGAGACAAAAGGTCAGTCAAGGGTTCAGATTCAAAGGGTCAAGGGTCAGAGTCAACGGGTCAAAGGGTCAGAGTAAAAACGTCATAGGGTACGAGTCAAAGGGTCAAGTGCAAAGGGTCTAAGGGTCAGGGTCAAAGGGTCGAAGGGTCACAGTCAAAGTCTTAGAGTCAAATGGTCAAATAGTCAAATGGTCAGTCAAAGGGTACTAGTCACAGGGTCGGTCAAAGGGTCTGGGTCAATGGGTCTGTGTCAACAGGTCAGGGTCAAAGGGTCCAGGTCAAAGTCAAAGTGTCAGCCTCAAATGGTCAGAGTCAAAGGGACAAAGTGTCAGATTCAAAGGGGCAGAGTCAAAGGGTCAGTCAAAGGGCCAGAGTCAAAGAGTCAACGTGTAAGATTCAAAGGGTCAGAGTCAGGGACAAAGGGTCAGGGTCAAAGGGTCAGAGTCAAAGTGTCCGACATAAAAGGTTTAGGTTTAAAAGGGTCAAAGGGTCAGTGTCAAAGGGTCAAAGTGAAAGGGTCAGAGTCAAAGCGGCAGAGTCAAAGGTTCAAAGGGTCAGAGTCAAAGTATCAGAGTCAAAGGGTCAGAGTCAAAGGGTCAGAGTCAAAGGGTCATGGACACTAGGTCAAAGGGTCCGAGTCCAAGTGTCAGTCAAAGGGTCAGTCAAGGGTAAAGATTCAAAGGGTCAGACTCAACGGATCAGAGTCAAATGGTGAGAGTCAAATGGTCAGAGTCAAAGGGTCCTAGTCACAGGGTCAGTCAAAGGGTCTGGGTCAATGGGTCTGTGTCAATAGGTCAGGGTCAAAGGGTCCAGGTCAAAGTCAAAGTGTCAGCCTCAAAGGGTCAGAGTCAAAGGGACAAAGTGTCAGATTCAAAGGGTCAGAGTCAAAGGGTCAGTCAAAGGGCCAGAGTCAAAGAGTCAACGTGTCAGATTCAAAGGGTCAGAGTCAGGGACAAAGGGTCAGGGTCAAAGGGTCAGAGTCAAAGTGTCCGACATAAAAGGTTTAGGTTTAAAAGGGTCAAAGGGTCAGTGTCAAAGGGTCAACGTGAAAGTGTCAGAGTCAAAGCGGCAGAGTCAAAGGTTCAAAGGGTCAGAGTCAAAGTATCAGAGTCAAAGGGTCAGAGTCAAAGGGTCAGGTTCAAAGGGTCATGGACAATAGGTCAAAGGGTCCGAGTCCAAGTGTCAGTCAAAGGGTCAGTCAAGGGTAAAGATTCAAAGGGTCAGAGTCAACGGATCAGAGTCAAATGGTGAGAGTCAAATGGTCAGAGTCAAAGGGTCCTAGTCACATGGTCAGTCAAAGGGTCAAGGTTAATGGGTCTGTGTCAATGGGTCAGGGTCAAAGGACCAGGGTCAAAGAGTCCATGTCAAGAGGTCAGAGACAAAGTGTCAGACTCAAAGGGTCAGAGTCAAAGGGACAAAGGGTCAGAGTCAAAGGGTCAGTCAAAGGGCCAGTCAAAAATTCAACGTGTCAGATTGAAAGGGTCAGAGTCAGGGACAAAGGGTCAAGGTCAAAGGGTCAGAGTCAAAATGTCAGACACAAAAGATCATATTAAAAGGCTCAAAGGGTCCGAGTCAAAGTGTCAGTCAAAGGGTCAGAGTTAAAGGGTCAGGGTCAGAGTCAAAAGGTCAGACTCAAATGGTGAAAGGTTCAGAGTCAAAGGGTAAGAATCAAAGGGTCAAGATCAAAGGGTCGGAGACAAAGGGACAGTGTCAAAGTGTCAGAGACAAAGGGTCAGTCAGGGGTTCAGATTCAAAGGGTCAGAGTCAACGGATCAGTCAAAGGGTCAGGGTTAAAGGATCAAAGTGAAAGGGTCAGAGTGAAAGGGTCAGAGTCAAAGCGTCAGAGTCAAAGGGTCAGAGTTAAAACGTCATAGGGTACGAGTCAAAGGGTCAGTCAAAGGGTCAGGATCAAAGGGTCGAAGGGTCAGAGTCAAAGGGTCACAGTCAAAGTCTTAGAGTCAAATGGTCAAAGTCAAATGGTGAGAATCAAAGGGTCCGGTGGGCGGCGCGACTCTCGTCAGCAGCGGCCTCTGCAGTCCGTCTGCGTTTTTTATTATTTTATGTCTATGTTTTTATGTAGTTTTTGTTATTTTTTGTTGGGGTATGTGTGTGGGGGGGTGGTGGTGGTGTGGGGGGGGGGGGGGTTGGGGGTAACTTTTAAATCTCTCCCTGCACGGGAGACCCGACCTTTTCTTTGTCGGATCTCCGTTGTCGTTGGGGCTGCAACGAGGAGCGGCCTCCAACAGGAAGACCGGGAGCTCTGGTGCCGACTACTCACCTCACCGTCGCGGAGCTGGCCGAGTCCAGAGCGGGTGGAGCTGTGGTGGACGCTGCTGCGGCCCGACCTCCGGAGTTCGGTGGCTGCAACTGTGGGTTTGGCGGACGGCGACACCGGGAGCCCGCCGGTCCCTGGAGGGAGTCCGCTTTTCAGGGCTCCCGCAACGGCGACTTCTCCCGCCCGAGTTGCGGGGTTGAAGAGCTCCTGGAGCGGGGCCTACATCACCGCCCCGCGCGGCTTGGAATGGCCGCGGGAGTTTGCGAGCGCCGGCCGGGGCTCTAACACCAAGGCCCGGTGCGCGACCTTGCATCACCCGGCGTGGCTTTAATGGCCACGGGACAATTCGCCATCGCCCGCCGGGGGCTTTGACTTTGACTCTGACATCGGGGGGGAGAGTGCAGTGGAGAGATAAGTTTTTTTGGCCTTCCATCACAGCGATGTGATGGATGTTTATGTAAATTATGTTGTGTCTTGGGTCTATTTGTTTGTAATGTATGGCTGCAGAAACGGCATTTCGTTTGGACCTCAAGGGGTCCAAATTACAATAAATTGAATTGTATTGTATTGTATTGTATTGTATTGTATTGTATTGTATTGTATTGTATTGTATTGTATTGTATCATAGTCACTGGGTCAGTCAAAGGGTCAGGCACAATGGGTCTGTGTCAATGGGTCAGGGTGAAAGGGCCAGGGTCAAAGGGTCAGAGTCAAAGGGTCACAGTCAAAGTCTTAGAGTCATATGGGCAAAGAGTCAAATGGTGAGAGTCAAAGCGTCCTAGTCACAGGGTCAGGGCCAATGGGTCTGTGTCAATGGTTCAGGGTCAAAGGGCCATGGTCAAAGGGTCCAGGTCAAAGGATCAGAGACAAAGTGTCAGACACAAAGGGTCAGAGTCAAAGGGACAAAGTGTCAGATTTAAAAAGTCAGAGTCAAAGGGTCAGTCAAAGGGTCAGAGTCAAAGAATCAATGTGTCAGATTGAAATGGTAAGACTCAGGGACAAAGGGTCAGGGTCAAAGGGTCAGAGTCAAAGCTTCAGAGTCAAAGGGTCAAAGTCAAAGGGTCGGAGTCAAATGGTCAGAGTCAAACGTTCAAATGGTCAGAGTCAACGGGTCAGAGACAAATGGTTATGGTTGAAAGGTCAGAGACAAGGGGTCAGAGTCAAAGGGTCAGAGTCAAAGGGTCAGTCAAAGAGTCAGGTTCAAAGGGTCATGGACAAAAGGTCAAAGGGTCCCAGTCAAAGTGTCAGTCGAAGGGTCAGGGTCAATGTGTCAGGGTCAATGGGTCAGGGTCAAAGGACCAGGATCAAAGGGTCAGAGTCAAAGTGTCAGTCAAAGGGTCAGAGTCAAAGGGTCAGGTTCAAAGGGTCATGACAGTAGGTCAAAGGGTCCGAGTCAAAGTGTCAGTCAAAGGGTCAGAGTTAACGGGTCGGAGTCAGAGTCAAAAGGTCAGAGTCAAATGGTAACAGGATCACATTCGAAGTGTCAGAGTCAACGGATCAGAGTTAAAGGATCAAAGTGAAAGGGTCAGAGACAAAGGGTCAGTGTCAAAGCGTCAGAGTAAAAACGTCATAGGCACGAGTCAAAGGGCCAGGATCAAAGGGTCGAAGGGTCATAGTCAAAAGGTCACAGTCAAAGGGCCACAGTCAAAGTCTTAGTCAAATGGTCAAAGAGTCAAATAGACTGTCAAAGGGTCTTAGTCACAGGGTCAGTCAAAGGGTCAGGGTCAATGGGTTCTTGGTCTGTGTCAATGGGTCAGGGTCAAAGGGTCAGGATCAAAGGGTCGAAGGGTCAGTCAAAGGGTCAGAGTCAAAGTCTTAGAGTCAAAGAGTCAAAGGTTCCTAGTCACAGGGTCAGTCAAAGGGTCTATGTCAATGGGTCTGTGTCAATAGGTTAGGGTCAAAGTATCAGCCTCAAAGGGTCAGAGTCAAATGGACAAAGTGTCAGACTCAAAAGGTCATATTAAAAGGGTCAACGTGTCAGAGTCAAGGGGTCAAAGTCAAAGGGATCAAAGTCAAAGGATCAGTCAAGGGTCAGTCAAAGGGTCAGTCAAATGGTCAGAGTTAATGGGTCAAATGGTCAGAGTCAAATGTTCAATGGGTCAGAGTCAACGGGTCAGAGACAAATGGTTATGGTTAAAAGGTCAGAAACAAGGGGTCAGAGTCAAAGGGTAAGGTTCAAATGGTCATGGACAAAAGGTCAAAGGGTCCCAGTCAAAGTGTCAGTTGAAGGGTCAGGGTCAATGGGTCAGGGTCAAAGGGCCAGGATCAAAGGGCCAGGATCAAAGGGTCAGTCAAAGGGTCAGAGTCAAAGTGTCATGACAATAGGTCAAAGGGTCCGAGTCAAAGTGTCAGTCAAAGGGCCAGTGTTAAAGGGTCGTAGTCAGTCAAAAGGTCAGTCAAATGGTAAAAGGGTCACATTCAAAGTGTCAGAGTCAACGGATCAGAGTTAAAGGGTCAGAGTTAAAGGATCAAAGTGAAAGGGTCAGAGACAAATGGTCAGAGTCAAAGCGTCAGTCAAAGGGTCTGAGTAAAAACGTCATAGGGTACGAGTCAAAGGGTCAGGATCAAAGGGTCGAAGGGTCACAATAAAAGGGCCACAGTCAAAGGGCCACAGTCAAAGTCTTAGTCAAATGGTCAAAGAGTCAAATGGACAGTCAAAGGGTCTTAGTCACAGGGTAAGTCAAAGGGTCAGGGTCAATGGGTTCTTGGTTCTTGGTCTGTGTCAATGGGTCAGGGTCAAAGGGTCAGGATCAAAGGGTCGAAGGGTCAGTCAAAGGGTCACAGACAAAGTCTTAGAGTCAAATGGTCAGAGTCAAAGGGTCCTAGTCACAGTCAGTCAAAGTGTCTGTGTCAATGGGTCTGTGTCAATAGGTCAGGGTCAAAGGGCCAGGTTCCAGGTCAAAGTCAAAGTGTCAGCCTCAAAGGGTCAGAGTCAAAGGGACAAAGTCAGATTCAAAGGGTCAGGGTCAGGGACAAAGGGTCAGGGTCAAAGTCAAAGTGTCAGACTCAAAAGGTCATATTAAAAGGGTCAAAGGGTCAGAGTCAAGGGGTCAAAGTCAAAGGGACATAGAGTCAAAGTATCAGTCAAAGGATCAGTCAAATGTTCAATGGGTCAGAGTCAACGGGTCAGAGACAAATGGTTATGGTTATAAGGTCAGAGACAAGGGGTCAGAGTCAAAGTGTCAGAGTCAAAGGGTCAGGTTCAAAGAGTCATGGACAAAAGGTCAAAGGGTCCCAGTCAAAGTGTCAGTCCAAGGGTGAGGGTCAATGGGTCATGGTCAAAGGGCCAGGATCAAATGGTCAAAGGGTCAGTCAAAGGGTCAGGTTCAAAGGGTTATGGGCAATAGGTCAAAGGGTCCGTCAAAGTGTCAGAGTCAAAAGGTCAGAGTCAAATGGTAAAAGGTTCAGAGTCAAAGGGTCAGTCAAAGGGTCAGAGTCAAAAGGTCAGTCAAGGGTTCAGATTCAAAGGGTCACCGTCAACGGATCAGTCAAAGGGTCAGAGTTAAAGGGTCAAAGTGAAAGGGTCAGAGTCAAAGGGTCAGTCAAAGCGTCAGAGTCAAAGGATCAGAGTAAAAACGTCATAGGGTACGAATCAAAGGGTCAGAGTCAAAGGGTCAGGATCAAAGGGTTAGAGTCAAACGGTCACAGTCGAAGGGTCACAGTCAAAGTCTTAGAGTCAAATGGTCAAAGAGTCAAATGGTCAGAGTAAAAGGGTCCTAATCACAAGGTCAGTCAAAGGGTCAGGCTCAATGGGTCAGTGTCAATGGGTCAGAGTCAAAGGGCCAGGGTCAAAGGGTCCTGATCAAAGGTTCAGAGTCAAGGGGTCAAAGTCAGGGACAAAGAGTCAAAGGATCAAAGTCAAAGGATCAGAGTCAAGGGTCTGTCAAAGGGTCAGCGTCAAATGGTCAGTCAAACGTTCAAAGAGTCAGAGTCAACGGGTCAGAGACAAATGGTTATGGTTAAAAGGTCAGAGACAAGGGGTCAGAGTCAAAGGGTCAGAGTCAAAGGGTCAGTCAAAGGGGCAGTCCAAGGGTCAAGGTCAATGGGGCATGGTCAAAGGGCCAGGATCAAAGGGTCATGGTCAAAGGGTCAGAATCAAAGGGTCAGTCAAAGGGTCAGGTTCAAAGGGTCATGGACAATAGGTCAAATGGTCCGAGTCAAAGTGTCAGTCAAAGGGTCAGAGTTAAAGGATCAGAGTCAAAATGTCAGTCAAATGGTAAAATGTTCAGAGTCAAAGGGTCAGAGTCAAATGGAACGAGTCGAAGTGTCAGAGTCTAAAGGTCAGTTAAGGGTTCAGATTCAAAGGGTCAGATTCAACGGATCAGAGTCAAAGGGTCAGAGTTAAAGGGTCAAAGTGAAAGGGTCAGTGTCAAAGGGTCAGAGTCAAAGCGTCAGTCAAAGGGTCAGAGTAATAATGTCATAGGGTACGAATCAAAGGGTCAGAGTCAAAGGGTCAGGATCAAAGGGTCGAAGGGTCAGAGTCAAAGGGTCACAGTCGAAGGGTCACAGTCAAAGTCTTGGAGTCAAATGGTCAAATAATCAAATGGTCAGAGGCAAAGGGTCCTAGTCACAGGGCCAGTCAAAGGGTCAGGCTCAATGGGTCAACGGGTCCGTGTCAAAGGACCAGGGTCAAAGGGTCCTGATCAAAGGTTAAGAGTCAAAGTGTCAGACTCAAAGGGACAGAGACAAAGGGACAAAGTGTCAGATTCAAGGGTCAGAGTCAAAGGGTCAGTCAAAGGGCCAGATTCAAAGAGTCAAAGTGTCTGATTCAAAGGGTCAGAGTCAGGGTCAAAGGGTCAGGGTCAAAGGGTCAGGATCAAAGGGTCGAAGGGTCAGTCAAAGGGTCACAGACAAAGTCTTAGAGTCAAATGGTCAGAGTCAAAGGGTCCTAGTCACAGTCAGTCAAAGTGTCTGTGTCAATGGGTCTGTGTCAATAGGTCAGGGTCAAAGGGCCAGGGTCCAGGTCAAAGTCAAAGTGTCAGCCTCAAAGGGTCAGAGTCAAAGGGACAAAGAGTCAGATTCAAAGGGTCAGGGTCAGGGACAAAGGGTCAGGGTCAAAGTCAAAGTGTCAGACTCAAAAGGTCATATTAAAGGTCAAAGGGTCAGAGTCAAGGGGTCAAAGTCAAAGGGACATAGAGTCAAAGTATCAGTCAAAGGATCAGTCAAATGTTCAATGGGTCAGAGTCAACGGGTCAGAGACAAATGGTTATGGTTATAAGGTCAGAGACAAGGGGTCAGAGTCAAAGTGTCAGAGTCAAAGGGTCAGGTTCAAAGGGTCATGGACAAAAGGTCAAAGGGTCCCAGTCAAAGTGTCAGTCCAAGGGTGAGGGTCAATGGGTCATGGTCAAAGGGCCAGGATCAAATGGTCAAAGGGTCAGTCAAAGGGTCAGGTTCAAAGGGTTATGGGCAATAGGTCAAAGGGTCCGTCAAAGTGTCAGAGTCAAAAGGTCAGAGTCAAATGGTAAAAGGTTCAGAGTCAAAGGGTCAGAGTCAAAAGGTCAGTCAAGGGTTCAGATTCAAAGGGTCACCGTCAACGGATCAGTCAAAGGGTCAGAGTTAAAGGGTCAAAGTGAAAGGGTCAGAGTCAAAGGGTCAGTCAAAGCGTCAGAGTCAAAGGATCAGAGTAAAAACGTCATCGGGTACGAATCAAAGGGTCAGTCAAAGGGTCAGGATCAAAGGGTTAGAGTCAAACAGTCACAGTCGAAGGGTCACAGTCAAAGTCTTAGAGTCAAATGGTCAAAGAGTCAAATGGTCAGAGTAAAAGGGTCCTAATCACAAGGTCAGTCAAATGGTCAGGCTCAATGGGTCTGTGTCAATGGGTCAGAGTCAAAGGGCCAGGGTCAAAGGGTCCTGATCAAAGGTTCAGAGTCAAGGGGTCAAAGTCAGGGACAAAGAGTCAAAGGATCAAAGTCAAAGGATCAGAGTCAAGGGTCTGTCAAAGGGTCAGCGTCAAATGGTCAGTCAAACGTTCAAAGGGTCAGAGTCAACGGGTCAGAGACAAATGGTTATGGTTAAAAGGTCAGAGACAAGGGGTCAGAGTCAAAGGGTCAGAGTCAAAGGGTCAGTCAAAGGGGCAGTCCAAGGGTCAAGGTCAATGGGTCATGGTCAAAGTGCCAGGATCAAAGGGTCATGGTCAAAGGGTCAGAATCAAAGGGTCAGTCAAAGGGTCAGGTTCAAAGGGTCATGGACAATAGGTCAAATGGTCCGAGTCAAAGTGTCAGTCAAAGGGTCAGAGTTAAAGGATCAGAATCAAAAGGTCAGAGTCAAATGGTAAATTGTTCAGAGTCAAAGGGTCAGAGTCAAATGGAACGAGTCGAAGTGTCAGAGTCTAAAGGTCAGTTAAGGGTTCAGATTCAAAGGGTCAGATTCAACGGATCAGCGTCAAAGGGTCAGTCAAAGGGCCAGATTCAAAGAGTCAAAGTGTCTGATTCAAAGGGTCGGAGTCAGGGTCAAAGGGTCAGGGTCAAAGGGTCAGAGTCAAAGTTTCAGACTCAAAAGGTCATATTAAAAGGGTCAAAGGGTCAGAGTCAAAGAGTCAGAGTCAAAGCGTAGGAGTCAAAGGATCAGAGTCAAAAAGGTCAAAGTGAAAGGGTCAGTCAAAGGGTCAGTCAAAGGGTCAAAGGATCAGTCAAAGTGTCAGTCAAAGGGTCAGGTTCAAAGGGGCATGGACAATAGATCAAAGGGTTCGAGTCAAAGTAGTCAAAGGGTCAGATTCAAAGGGTCAGAGTTAAAGGGTCACAGTCAGAATGTCAGTCAAATGGTGAAAGGTTCAGAGTCAAAGGGTCAGAGTCAAAGGGTCAGTCAAGGGTTTAGATTCAAAGGGTCAAAGGGTCAGAGTCAATGGGTTAGTCAAAGGGACAGAGTTAAAGGGTCAAAGTGAAAGGGTCAGAGTCAAAGGTTCAGAGTCAAAGCGTCAGAGTCAAAGGGTCAGAGTAAAAACGTTATAGGGTACGAATCAAAGGGTCAGTCAAAGGGTCAGGATCAAAGGGTCGAAGGGTCATAGTCAATGGGTCACAGTCAAAGTCTTAGAGTCAAATGGTCAAAGAGTCAAATGGTCAGATTCAAAGTGTCCTAGTCATAGGGTCAGGCTCAATGGGTCTGTGTCAATTGGTCCTGATCAAAGGGTCAGAGTCAAAGGGTCAGGATCAAAGGGTCGCAGGGTCAGAGTCAAAGGGTCACAGTCGAAGAGTCACAGTCAAAGTCTTGCAGTCAAATGGTCAAATAATCAAATGGTCAGAGTCAAAGGGTCCTAGTCACAGGGTCAGTCAAAGGGTCAGACTCAATGGGTCAATGGGTCTGTGTCAAAGGGCCAGGGTCAAAGGGTCCTGATCAAAGGTTCAGAGTCAAAATGTCAGACTCAAAGGGACAGAGACAAAGGGACAAAGTGTCAGATTCAAAGTGTCAGAGTCAAAGGGTCAGTCAAAGGGCCATATTCAAAGAGTCAACGTGTCAGATTCAAAGGGTCAGAGTCAGGGTCAAAGGGTCAGTCAAAGTTTCAGACTCAAAAGGTCATATTAAAAGGATCAAAAGGTCAGAGTCAAAGAGTCAGAGTCAAAGCGTGGGAGTCAAAGGATCAGTCAAAAGGTCAATGTGAAAGGGTCAGTCAAAGGGTCAGAGTCAAAGGGTCAAAGGATCAGAGGCAAAGTGTCAGTCAAAGGGTCAGGTTCAAAGGGTCATGGACAATAGGTCAAAGGGTTTGAGTCAAAGTGTCAGATTCAAAGGGTCAGAGTTAAACGGTCAGAGAGTCAAAAGATCAGAGTCAAATGGTAAAAGGTTCAGAGTCAAAGGGTCAGAGTCAAAGGGTCAGTCCAAGGGCCAAGGTCAATGGGTCATGGTCAAAGGGCCAGGATCAAAGGGTCATGGTCAAAGGGTCAGTCAAAGTGTCACTCAAAGGGTCAGATTAAAAGGGTCAAAGGGACAGAATCAAAGGGTCGTTCAAAGGGTCAGGTTCAAAGGGTCATGGACAAGAGGTCAAATGGTCCGAGTCAAAGTGTCAGTCAAAGGGTCAGAGTTAAAGGATCAGTCAAAAGGTCAGAGTCAAATGGTAAAATGTTCAGAGTCAAAGGGTCAGAGTCAAAGGATCCGAGTCAATGTGTCAGAATCTAAAGGTCAGTTAAGGGTTCAGATTCAAAGGGTCAGAGTCAACGAATCAGAGTCAAAGGGTCAGAGTTAAAGGGGCAAAGTGAAACGGTCAGAGTCAAAGGGTCAGAGTCAAAGGGTCAGAGTAATAATGTCATAGGGTACGAATCAAAGGGTCAGAGTCAAAGGGTCAGGATCAAAGGGTCGAAGGGTCAGAGTCAAAGGGTCACAGTCGAAGAGTCACAGTCAAAGTCTTGGAGCCAAATGGGCGAATAATCAAATGGTCAGAGTCAAAGGGTCCTAGTCACAGGGTCAGTCAAAGGGTCAGGCTCAATGGGTCTGTGTCAAAGGGCCAGGGTCAAAAGGTCCTGATCAAAGGTTCAGAGTCAAAGTGTCAGACTCAAAGGGACAGGGACAAAGGGACAAAGTGTCAGATTCAAAGGGTCAGAGTCAGGGACAAAGGGTCAGGGTCAAAGGGTCAGAGTCAAAGTTTCAGACTCAAAAGGTCATATTAAAAGGGTCAAAGGGTCAGTCAAAGAGTCAGTCAAAGCGTAGGAGTCAAAGGGTCAGAGTCAAAGGGTCAAAGGATAAGAGTGAAAGTGTCAGTCAAAGGGTCAGGTTCAAAGGGTCATGGACAATAGGCCAAAGGGTTCGAGTCAAAGTGTCAGTCAAAGGGTCAGATTCAAAGGGTCAGAGTTAAAGGGTCAGAGTCAGTCAAAAGCTCAGAGTCAAATGGTGAAAGGTTCAGTCAAAGGGTCAGAGTCAAAGGGTCAGTCCAAGGGTCAAGGTCAATGGGTCATGGTCAAAGGGCCAGGATCAAAGGGTCATGGTCAAAGGGCCAGGATCAAAGGGTCATGGTCAAATGGTCAGTCAACGTGTCAGACTCAAAGGGTCAGATTAAAAGGGTCAAAGGGTCAGAATCAAAGGGTCAGTCAAAGGGTCAGGTTCAAAGGGTCATGGACAAGAGGTCAAATGGTCCGAGTCAAAGTGTCAGTCAAAGGGTCAGAGTTAAAGGATCAGAGTCAAAAGGTCAGAGTCAAATGGTAAAATGTTCAGAGTCAAAGGGTCCGAGTCAATGTGTCAGAGTCTAAAGGTCAGTTAAGGGTTCAGATTCAAAGGGTCAGTCAACGAATCAGTCAAAGGGTCAGAGTTAAAGGGTCAAAGTGAAAGGGTCAGAGTCAAAGGGTCAGAGTCAAAGGGTCAGAGTAATAATGTCATAGGGTACGAATCAAAGGGTCAGAGTCAAAGGGTCAGGATCAAAGGGTCGAAGGGTCAGAGTCAAAGGGTCACAGTCGAAGAGTCACAGTCAAAGTCTTGCAGTCAAATGGTCAAATAATCAAATGGTCAGAGTCAAAGGGTCCTACTCACAGGGTCAGTCAAAGGGTCAGGCTCAATGGGTCAATGGGTCTGTGTCAAAGGGCCAGGGTCAAAGGGTCCTGATCAAAGGTTCAGAGTCAAAGTGTCAGACTCAAAGGGACAGAGACAAAGGGACAAAGTGTCAGATTCAAAGGGTCAGAGTCAAAGGGTCAGTCAAAGGGCCAGATTCAAAGAGTCAACGTGTCAGATTCAAAGGGTCAGAGTCAGGGACAAAGTGTCAGGGTCAAAGGGTCAGAGTCAAAGTTTCAGACTCAAAAGGTCATATTAAAAGGGTCAAAAGGTCAGAGTCAAAGAGTCAGAGTCAAAGCGTGGGAGTCAAAGGATCAGTCAAAAGGTCAAAGTGAAAGGGTCAGTCAAAGGGTCAGTCAAAGGATCAGAGGCAAAGTGTCAGTCAAAGAGTCAGGTTGAAAGGGTCATGGACAATAAGTCAAAGGGTCAGAGTCAAAGGGTCAGTCCAAGGGTCAAGGTCAATGGGTCATGGTCAAAGGGCCAGGATCAAAGGGTCATGGTCAAAGGGTCAGTCAAAGTGTCACTCAAAGGGTCAGATTAAAAGGGTCAAAGGGACAGAATCAAAGGGTCGTTCAAATGGTCAGGTTCAAAGGGTCATGGACAAGAGGTCAAATGGTCCGAGTCAAAGTGTCAGTCAAAGGGTCAGTTAAAGGATCAGTCAAAAGGTCAGAGTCAAATGGTAAAATGTTCAGAGTCAAAGGGTCAGAGTCAAAGGATCCGAGTCAATGTGTCAGAGTCTAAAGGTCAGTTAAGGGTTCAGATTCAAAGGGTCAGAGTCAACGAATCAGAGTCAAATGGTCAGAGTTAAAGGGTCAAAGTGAAACGGTCAGAGTCAAAGGGTCAGAGTCAAAGGGTCAGAGTAATAATGTCATAGGGTACGAATCAAAGGGTCAAAGGGTCAGGATCAAAGGGTCGAAGGGTCAGAGTCAAAGGGTCACAGTCGAAGAGTCACAGTCAAAGTCTTGGAGTCAAATGGTCAAATAATCAAATGGTCAGAGTCAAAGGGTCCTAGTCACAGGGTCAGTCAAAGGGTCAGGCTCAATGGGTCAATGGGTCTGTGTCAAAGGGCCAGGGTCAAAAGGTCCTGATCAAAGGTTCAGAGTCAAAGTGTCAGACTCAAAGGGACAGAGAAAAGGGACAAAATGTCAGATTCAAAGGGTCAGAGTCAGGGACAAAGGGTCAGGGTCAAAGGGTCAGAGTCAAAGTTTCAGACTCAAAAGGTCATATTAAAAGAGTCAAAGGGTCAGAGTCAAAGAGTCAGTCAAAGCGTAGGAGTCAGAGGATCAGAGTCAAAGGTCAAAGTGAAAGGGTCAGAATCAAAGGGTCAAAGGATCAGTCAATGTGTCAGTCAAAGGGTCAGGTTCAAAGGGTCATGGACAATAGGTCAAAGGGTTCGAGTCAAAGTGTCAGTCAAAGGGTCAGATTCAAAGGTTCAGAGTTAAAGGGTCAGAGTCAGAAGGTCAGTGTCAAATGGTGAAAGGTTCAGAGTCAAATGGTCAGTCAAAGGGTCAGTCAAGGGATCAGATTCAAAGGGTCAAAGGGTCAGAGGCAATGGGTCAGTCAAAGGGACAGAGTTAAAGGGTCAAAGTGAAAGGGTCAGAGTCAAAGGTTCAGAGTCAAAGCGTCAGAGTCAAAGGGTCAGAGTAAAAACGTCATAGGGTACGAATCAATGTGTCAGTCAAAGGGTCAGGATCAAAGGGTCGAAGGGTCATAGTCAATGGGTCACAGTCAAAGTCTTAGAGTCAAATGGTCAAAGAGTCAAATGGTCAGTTTCAAAGGGTCAGAGTTAAAGGGTCAGAGTCAAAAGGTCAGAGTCAAATGGTGAAAGGTTCAGAGTCAAAGGGTCGGAGACAAAGGCTCAGAGTCAAAGTGTCAGAGTCAAAGGGTCAGTCAAGGGTTCAGAGTCAAAGGGTCAGTCAAGGGTTCAGAATCAAAGGGTCAAAGGGTCAGAGTCAACAGATCAGTCAAAGGGACAGAGTTAAAGGGTCAAAGTGAAAGGTTCAGAGTCAAAGGTTCAGAGTCAAAGGGTCAGAGTAAAAACGTCATATGGTACGAATCAAAGGCTCAGAGTCAAAGGGTCAGGATCAAAGGGTCGGAGGGTCAGAGTCAAAGGGTCACAGTCAAAGTCTTAGAGTCAATTGGTCAAAGAGTCAAATGGTCAGAGTCAAAGTGTCCTAGTCACAGGGTCAGGCTCAATGGGTCTGTGTCAATGGGTCAGAGTCAAAGGGCCAGGGTCAAAGGTCCTGATCAAAGGTTCAGTCAAAGTTTCAGACTCAAAGAGACAGAGACAAACGGACAAAGTGTCAGATTCAAAGGGTCAGAGCCAAAAGGTCAGTCAAATGGCCAGATTCAAAGAGTCAACGTGTCAGATTCAAAGGGTCAGAGTCAGGGACAAAGGGTCAGGGTCAAAGGGTCAGAGTCAAAGTTTCAGACTCAAAATGTCATATTAAAAGGGTCAAAGGGTCAGAGTCAAAGAGTCAGAGTCAAAGCGTAGGAGTCAAAGGATCAGAGTCAAAAGGTCAAAGTGAAAGGGTCGGAGTCAAAGGGTCAGAGTCAAAGGGTCAAAGGATCAGAGTGAAAGTGTCAGTCAAAGGGTCAGGTTCAAAGGGTCATGGACAATAGGTCAAAGGGTTCGAGTCAAAGTGTCAGTCAAAGGGTCAGATTCAAAGGGTCAGAGTTAAAGGGTCAGAGTCAGTCAAAAGCTCAGAGTCAAATGGTGAAAGGTTCAGTCAAAGGGTCAGAGTCAAAGGGTCAGTCCAAGGGTCAAGGTCAATGGGTCATCGTCAAAGGGCCAGGATCAAAGGGTCATGGTATAAGGGCCAGGATCAAAGGGTCATGGTCAAAGGGTCAGTCAAAGTGTCAGACTCAAAGGGTCAGATTAAAAGGGTCAAAGGGTCAGAATCAAAGGGTCAGTCAAAGGGTCAGGTTCAAAGGGTCATGGACAAGAGGTCAAATGGTCCGAGTCAAAGCGTCAGTCAAAGGGTCAGAGTTAAAGGATCAGAGTCAAAAGGTCAGAGTCAAATGGTAAAATGTTCAGAGTCAAAGGGTCAGAGCCAAAGGGTCCGAGTCAATGTGTCAGAGTCTAAAGGTCAGTTAAGGGTTCAGATTCAAAGGGTCAGAGTCAACGAATCAGAGTCAAAGGGTCAGAGTTAAAGGGTCAAAGTGAAAGGGTCAGAGTCAAAGGGTCAGAGTCAAAGGGTCAGAGTAATAATGTCATATGGTACGAATCAAAGGGTCAGAGTCAAAGGGTCAGGATCAAAGGATCGAAGGGTCAGAGTCAAAGGGTCACAGTCGAAGAGTCACAGTCAAAGTCTTGGAGTCAAATGGTCAAATAATCAAATGGTCAGAGTCAAAGGGTCCTAGTCACAGGGTCAGTCAAAGGGTCAGGCTCAATGGGTCAATGGGTCTGTGTCAAAGGGCCAGGGTCAAAGGGTCCTGATCAAAGGTTCAGAGTCAAAGTGTCAGATTCAAAGGGTCAGAGTCAGGGACAAAGGGTCAGGGTCAAAGGGTCAGAGTCAAAGTTTCAGACTCAAAAGGTCATATTAAAAGGGTCAAAGGGTCAGAGTCAAAGAGTCAGAGTCAAAGCGTAGGAGTCAGAGGATCAGAGTCAAAAGGTCAAAGTGAAAGGGTCAGAGTCAAAGGGTCAAAGTATCAGTCAATGTGTCAGTCAAAGGGTCAGGTTCAAAGGGTCATGGACAATAGGTCAAAGGGTTCGAGTCAAAGTGTCAGTCAAAGGGTCAGATTCAAATGGTCAGAGTTAAAGGGTCAGAGTCAGAGTCAAAAGGTCAGTCAAATGGTGAAAGGTTCAGAGTCAAAGGGTCAGAGTCAAATGGTCTGTCAAGGGATCAGATTCAAAGGGTCAAAGGGTCAGAGTCAATGGGTCAGTCAAAGGGACAGAGTTAAAGGGTCAAAGTGAAAGGGTCAGAGTCAAAGGTTCAGAGTCAAAGCGTCAGAGTCAAAGGGTCAGAGTAAAAACGTCATAGGGTACGAATCAATGAGTCAGTCAAAGGGTCAGGATCAAAGGGTCGAAGGGTCATAGTCAATGGGTCACAGTCAAAGTCTTAGAGTCAAATGGTCAAAGAGTCAAATGGTCAGATTCAAAGGGTCAGAGTTAAAGGGTCAGAGTCAAAAGGTCAGTCAAATGGTGAAGGGTTCAGAGTCAAAGGGTCGGAGACAAAGGCTCAGAGTCAAAGTGTCAGAGTCAAAGGGTCAGTCAAGGGTTCAGAGTCAAAGGGTCAGTAAAGGGTTCAGAATCAAAGGGTCAAAGGGTCAGAGTCAACAGATCAGTCAAAGGGACAGAGTTAAAGGGTCAAAGTGAAAGGTTCAGAGTCAAAGGTTCAGAGTCAAAGGGTCAGAGTAAAAACGTCATATGGTACGAATCAAAGGCTCAGAGTCAAAGGGTCAGGATCAAAGGGTCGAAGGGTCAGAGTCAAAGGGTCACAGTCAAAGTCTTAGAGTCAATTGGTCAAAGAGTCAAATGGTGAGAGTCAAAGTGTCCTAGTCACAGGGTCAGGCTCAATGGGTCTGTGTCAATGGGTCAGAGGGCCAGGGTCAAAGGTCCTGATCAAAGGTTCAGTCAAAGTTTCAGACTCAAAGAGACAGAGACAAACGGACAAAGTGTCAGATTCAAAGGGTCAGAGCCAAAAGGTCAGTCAAAGGGCCAGATTCAAAGAGTCAACGTGTCATATTCAAAGGGTCAGAGTCAGGGACAAAGGGTCAGGGTCAAAGGGTCAGAGTTAAAGTTTCAAACACAAAAGGTCATATTAAAAGGGTCAAAGGGTCAGAGTCAAAGCGTAGGATTCAAAGGATCAGAGTCAAAAGGTCAAAGTGAAAGGGTCAGAGTCAAAGGGTCAGAGTCAAAGCGTCAGGGTCAAAGGGTCAAAGGATCAGAGTCAAAATGTCAGAGTCAAAGAGTCAGGTTCAAAGGATCATGGACAATAGGTCATAGGGTCCGAGTCAAAGTGTCAGAGTCAAAAGGTCAGAGTCAAATGGTGAAAGGTTCAGAGTCAAAGGGTCAGAGACAAAGGGTCAGAGTCAACGGGTCAGTCAACGGGTTCAGATTCAAAGGGTCAAAGGGTCACAGCCATCGGGTCAGTCAATGGGACAGTGTTAAAGGGCCAGAGTCAAAGGGTCAGAGTCTAAGGGTCAGAGTAAAAGCATCATAGGGTACGAATCAAAGGGTCAGAGTCAATGGGTCAAAGGGTCGAAGGGATATAGTCAAAGGGGCACAGTCGAAGGGTCACAGTCAAAGTCTTGGAGTCAAGTGGTCAAAGAGTCAAATGGTCAGAGTCAAATGGCCCTAGTCACAGGGTCAGTCTCAATGGGTCAATGTCAATGGGTCAGGGTCAAAGGGCCAGGGTGAAAGGGTCCAGGTCAAAGGGTCAGAGTCAAAGTGTCAGACTGAAAGTGTCAGAGTCAAAGGGACAAAGTGTCAGATTCAAAGGGTAAGAGTCAAAGGGTCAGTCAAAGGGCCAAAGTCAAAGAGTCAAAGCGTCAGTCAAAGGGTCAAAGTGTCAGACTCAAAATGTCATATTAAAAGGGTCAAAGGGTCCGAGTCAAGAGGTCAAAGTCGAAGGGACAAAGAGTCAAAGGATCAAAGTCAAAGGATCAGTCAAGGGTCAGTCAAAGGGTCAGAGTCAAATGGTCAGAGTTAATGGGTCCAATGGTCAGTCAAACGTTCAAATGGTCAGAGTCAACGGGTCAGAGACAGATGGTTATGGTTAAAAGGTCAGAGACAAGGGGTCAGAGTCAAAGGGTCAGGTTAAAAGGGTCATGAACAAAAGGTCAAAGGGTCCCAGACAAAGTGTCAGTCAAAGTGCCAGGGTCAATGGGTCAGGGTCAAAGGGCCAGGATCAAAGGGTCATGGTCAAAGGGTCAGAGTCAAAGTGTCAGACTCAACGGGTCAGATTAAAAGGGTCAAAGGGTCAGAATCAAAGGGTCAGAGTCAAAGTGTCAGTCAAAGGGTCAGAGTCAAAGGATCAGGTTCAACGGGTCATGACAATAGGTCAAAGGGTCCGAGTCAAAGTGTCAGTCAAAGGGTCAGAGTTAAAGAGTTGGAGTCAGAGTCAAAATGTCAGAGTCAAATGTTAAAAAGTTCAGAGTCAAAGGGTCAGAGTCAAAGGGTAAGAATCAAAGAGTCAAGGTCAAAGGGTCGGAGGCAAAGTGTCAGATTCAAAGGGTCAGAGTCAACGGATCAGTCAAAGGGTCGGAGTTAAAGGGTCAAAGTGAAAGGGTCAAAGTGAAAGGGTCAGAGTCAAATGGTCAGAGTCAAAGCGTCAGTCAAAGGGTCAGAGTAAAAACGCAATAGGTACGAGTCAAAGGGTCAGAGTCAAAGGGTCAGGATCAAAGGGTCGATGGGTCAAAGGGGCACAGTCAAAGGGTCAGTCAAAGACTTAGAGTGAAATGGTCAATGAGTCAAATGGACAGTCAAAGGGTCTTAGTCACAGGGTCAGTCAAAGATTCAGATTCAAAGGGTCAGAGTCAAATGGTCAAAAGGTCAGAGTCAAAGGGTCAAGGTCAAAGGGACAGTCAAAGGGTCAAAGGTTCAGAGTCAACGGGTCAGAGTCCAAGGATCAGGTCAAAGATTCAGATACCATGGGTCAGAGTCAAAGGGTCAGAGTCAAAGGTTCAGGGTCAAAGGGTCAGTCAAAGAGTCAGAGGGTCAAAAATACAGTCAAATGGTCAAAGCGTCAGTCAAAGGGTCAAGGTCAAAGGGTCAGTTAAAGGGTTAAAGTCAACGTCAATGTGTCAGATTCAAAGGCTCAGGATCAAAGAGTCAGGGTCAAAGGGTCAGGGTCAAAGGTTCAGTTTCAAAGGGTCAGAGTAATAGCATCAGAGTTAAAGGATCAGAGTCGAAGGGTCAGATTCAAATGGTCAAAGGGTCAGTCAAAGGGTCAGAGTCAAAGAGTCAGCATGTCAGATTCAAAGGGTCAGAGTCAGTGTCAAAGGGTCAGGGTCAATGAGTCAGGGACAAATGGTCAGGGCCAACGGGTCAGAGTCAACGTGTCAGACTCAAAAGATATTAAAAGGGTCAAAGAGTCAGAGCGAAAGGATAGGAGTCAAAGGGGCAAAGTGAAAGGGTCAGAATCAAAGCGTCAGAGTTAAAGGGTCAAAGGGTCAGAGTCAAAGTGTCAGACTCAAAAGGTCATATTTAAAGGGTCAAAGGGTCCGAGTCAAGGGGTCAAAGTCAAAGGGGCAAAGAGCCAACGGGTCAGAGTCAACGGTCAGTCAAGGTTCAGTCAAAGGGTGAGAGTCAAAGGGTGAGATCAATGGGTCAGGGTCAAAGTTAAAGGGTCAGGTTCAAAGGGTCATGGTCAAAAGGTCATGGTCAACAGGTCAAAGGGTCCGAGTCAAAGTGTCAAAGTCAAAGAGTCAAAGGGTCAGAATCAAAGGGTGAATGGGTCAGAGTAAAAGGGTCAGTGTTAAAGAGTCAGAGTCAAAAGTCAAAAGGTCAGAGTCAAATGGTAAAAGATTCAGAGTCAAAGGGTCAGAGTCAAATGGTAAAAGATTCAGTCAAAGGGTCAGAGTCAAAGGGTCAGAATCAAATTGTCAGTCAAGGGTTCAGATTCAAAGGGTCAAAGGGTCAGAGTCAAATGGTCAGAATCAAAGGGTCAAAGTCAAAGAGTCGGAGACAAAGGGTCAGAGTCAAAGGGTCAGAGTCAAATGGTCAGTCAAGGGTTCAGATTCAAAGTGTCAAAGGGTCAGAGTCAAAGGGTCAAAGTGAAGGAGTCAGAGTCAAAGGGTCAGTCAAAGGGTCAGGGACAAAGGGCCAGGATCAAAGGGACAGTCAAAGGGTCATAGTCAAAGGGTCAGAATCAAAGGGTCAAAGTCAAAGAGTCGGAGACAAAGGATCAGAGTCAAAGGGTCAGAGTCAAATGGTCAGTCAAGGGTTCAGATTCAAAGTGTCAAAGGGTCAGAGTCAAAGGGTCAAAGTGAAGGAATCAGAGTCAAAGGGTCAGTCAAAGGGTCAGGGTCAAAGGGCCAGGATCAAAGGGACAGTTAAAGGGTCATAGTCAAAGGGTCAGCGTTAAAGGGTCAGTGTCAATGGGTCAAAGTCAAATGTTCAAAGGGCCAGAGTCAACGTGTCAGAGACAAAGGGTTATGGTTAAAATGGCAGAGACAAGGGGTCAGAGTGAAAGGGTCAGTCAAAGGGTAAGAGTCAAAGGGTCAGGTGCAAAGGGTCAGGTGCAAAGGGTCATGGTCAAAAGGTCAAATGATCGGAGTCAAAGCGTCAAAGTCAAATGGTCAGATTCAAAGGGTCAGAGTAAAAGGGTCAGAGTTAAAGGGTCAGAGTCAAAGAGTCAGAATCAAAGGGTTCAGATTCAAAGTGTCAGAGTAAACGGGTCAGAGTCAAAGGGTCAGAATTAAAGGGTCAGAGTCAAACGGTTAGAGTCAATGCGTCAGAGTCAAAGGGTCAGAGTAAATACGTCAAAGCGTACGAGTCAAAGGGTCAGACTCAAAGGGACAAAGGGTCAAACGGTCACAGTCAAAGGGTCACAGTCAAAGTCTCAGAGTCAAAGGGTCAAAGTGAAATGATCCGTCAAAGGGTCAAAGGGTCCGAGTCAAGGGGTCAAAGTCAAAGTCAAAGGGACAAAGTGTCGAGGGTCAGTCAAAGGGTCAGAGTCAACGGGTCAGAGTTAAAGGGTCAGAGTCAAAGGGTCAGAGTCAAATGTTCAAAGGGTCAGAGACAAAGGGTCATGGTTAAAAGGTCAGACAATGGGTCAGAGTCGAGGGTCAGTCAAAGGGTCAGAGTCAAAGGGTCAGGTTCAAAGGGTCATGGTCTAAAGGTCATGGTCAACAGGTCAAAGAGTCCGAGTCAAAGTGTCAAAGTCAAAGGGTCAAAGGGTCAGATTCAAAGAGTGAAGGGGTCAGAGGAAAAGGGTCAGAGTTAAAGGTCAGAGTCAAAAGTCAAAAGGTCAGTCAAATTGTAACAGGTTCAGAGTCAAAGGGACAGAGTCAAAGGGTCAGAATCAAAGGGTCATTCAAAGGGTCAAGGTCAAAGAGTCAGAGATAAAGGGTCAGTCAAAGGGTCAGAGTCAAATAGTCAATCAAGGGTTCAGATTCAATGTGTCAAAGGGTCAGAGTCAAAGGGTCAAAGTGAAAGTCAGAGTCAAATGGTCAGAGTCAAAGGGTCGGGGTCAAATAGTCAGGGAAAAAGGGTCAGGGTCAAGGGGTCAGAGACAACGTGTCAGACTCAAAAGGTCATATTAAAAAGGGTCAAAGGGTTGGAGTCAAATGGTAAAATTGAAGGGGTCAGTCAAAGCGTCAGAGTCAAAATGTCAAAGGGTCAGAGTCAAAGTGTCACACTCAAAAGGTCATATTAAAAGGGTCAAAGGTGCCGAGTCACGGGGTCAAAGTCAAAGGGGCAAAGAATCAACGGGTCAGAGTGAAAGTGTCAGAGTTAAGGGTCAGTCAAAGGGTCACAGTCAAAGGGTCAGAGTCAATGGGTCAGGGTCAAAGGGCCAGGATCAAATGGACAGTCAAAGGGTCAGAGTCAGCGGGTCATAGTCAAAGGGTCAGAGTTAAAGGGTCAGAGTCATCGGGTCAGACTCAAAATGTCATGTTAAAAGGGTCAAAGTGTCCAAGTCAAGGGGTCAAAGTCAAAGGGGCAAAGAATCAACGGGTCAAAGTCAAAGGGTCAGAGCTAAGGGTCAGTCAAAGGGTCAGAGTCAAAGGGTCTGAGTCAAAGGGTCAGGTGAAAAGGGTCACGGTCAAAAGGTCAAAGGGTCCGAGTCAAAGTGTCAAAGGCAAAGGGTCAGATTCAACGGGTCAGAGTAAGAGGGTCAGAGTCAAAGGGTCAGAGTCAAAGGGTCAGGGTCAAAGAGACAGGGACAAATGGTCAGGGTCAAAGGGCCAGGATCAAAGGGCCAGGATCAAAGGGACAGTCAAATGGTCATAGTCAAAGGGTCAGAGTTAAAGGGTCAGTGTCAATGGGTCAAAGTCAAATGTTCAAAGGGTCAGAGTCAACGTGTCAGAGACAAAGGGTTATGGTTAAAAGGTCAGAGACAAGGAGTCAGAGTCAAAGGGTCAGTCAAAGGGTAAGAGTCAAAGGGTCAGGTGCAAAGGATCATGGTCAAAAGGTCTAAGGATCAGAGTCAAAGTGTCAAAGTCAAAGGGTCAGATTCAAAGGGTCAGAGTCAAAGGGTCAGTATTAAATGGTCAAAGTGAAAGGGTCAGAGTCAAACGGTTAGAGTCAAAGCGTCAGGGTCAAAGGGTCAGAGTCAAAGGGTCAGATTCAAAGGGTCAGACTCAAAGGGACAAAGGGTCAGAGTCAAACGGTCACAGTCAAAGGGTCACAGTAAAAGTCTCAGAGTCAAAAGGTCAAATTCAATGGGTCATAGTGTCAAAGGGTCAGAGTCACAGGGTCAAAGTGAAAGGACCAGTCAAAGGGAAAAAGGGTCCGAGTCAAGGGGTCAAAGTCAAAGTGAAAGGGACAAAGAGTCAAGGGTCAGTCAAAGGGTCAGAGTCAGCGGGTCAAAGTCAACGAGTCAGAGTTAAAGGGTCAGAGTCAAAGGGTCAGAGTCAAATGTTCAAAGGGTCAGAGACAAAGGGTCATGGTTAAAAGGTCAGAGACAAATGGCCAGAGTCAAAGGGTCATGGTCAAAAGGTCACGGTCAACAGGTCAAAGGGTCCGAGTCAAAGTCAAAGGGTCAAATAGTCAAAGGGTCAGATTTAAAGAGTGAAGGGGTCAGAGTAAAAGGGTCAGAGTTAAAGGGTCAGAGTCAAAAGTCAAAAGGTCAGAGTCAAATGGTAAAAGGTTCAGTCAAAGGTTCAGAGTCAAAGGGTCAGAATCAAAGGGTCAGAGTCAAAGGGTCAAGGTCAAAGAGTCGGAGACAAAGGGTCAGAGTCAAAGGGTCAGAGTCAAATAGTCAGTCAAGGGTTCAGATTCAAAGGGTCAATGGGTCAGAGTCAAAGGGTCAAAGAGAAAGAGTCAGAGTCAAAAGGTCAGAGTCAAAGGGTCAGGGTCAAAGAGTCAGGGGAAAAGGGTCAGAGTCAAATGGTCAGGGTCAAAGAGTCAGGGAAAAAGGGTCAGGGTCAAAGGGTCAGAGACAACGTGTCAGACTCAAAAGGTCATGTTAAAAGGGTCAAAGGGGCCGAGTCACGGGGTCAAAGTCAAAGGGGCAAAGAATCAACAGGTCAGAGTGAAAGTGTCAGGTTAAGGGTCAGTCAAAGAGTCAGAGTCAAAGGGCCAGAGTCAATGGGCCAGGGTCAACGGGCCAGGATCAAATGGACAGTCAAAGGGTCAGAGTCAGCGGGTCATAGTCAAAGGGTCAGAGTTAAAGGGTCAGTGTCAAAGGGTCAGAGTCATCGGGTCAGACTCAAAAGGTCATGTTAAAAGGGTCAAAGGGTCCGTGTCAAGGGGTCAAAGTCAAAGGGGCAAAGAATCAACAGGTCAAAGTCAAAGGGTCAGAGTTAAGGGTCAGTCAAAGGGTCAGAGTTAAGGGACAGTCAAAGGGTCAGAGTCAAAGGGTCACAGTCAAAGGGTCAGGTGCAAAGGGTCACGGTCAAAAGGTCAAAGGGTCCGGGACAAAGTGTCAAAGTCAAAGGGTCAGATTCAACGGGTCAGAGTAAGAGGGTCTGAGTCAAAGGGTCAGTCAAAGGGTCAGGGTCAAAGAGACAGGGAAAAATGGTCAGGGTCAAAGGGCCAGGGTCAAACGGCCAAGATCAAAGGGAAAGAGTCAAAGGGTCATAGTCAAAGGGTCAGAGTTAAAGGGTCAGTGTCAATGGGTCAAAGTCAAATGTTCAAAGGGTCAGAGTCAACGTGTCAGAGGCAAATGGTTATGGTTAAAAGGTCAGAGACAAGGGGTCAGAGTCAAAGGGTCAGTCAAAGGGTAAGTGTCAAAGGGTCAGATTCAAAGGGTCAGAGTAATAGTGTCCGAGTAAACGGGTCAGAGTCAAAGGGTCAGAATTAAAGGGTCAAAGTAAAAGGGTCAGAGTCAAATGGTTAGAGTCAAAGCATCAGAGTCAAAGGATCAGTTGCAAAGGGTCACGGTCAAAAGGTCCGAATCAAAGTGTCAAAGTCAAAGGGTCAGATTCAACGGGTCAGAGTAAGAGGGTCTGAGTCAAAGGGTCAGAGTCAAAGGGTCAGGGTCAAAGAGACAGGGAAAAATGGTCAGGGTCAAAGGGCCAGGGTCAAAGGGCCAAGGTCAAAGGGAAAGAGTCAAAAGGTCATAGTCAAAGGGTCAGAGTTAAAGGGTCAGTGTCAATGGGTCAAAGTCAAATGTTCAAAGAGTCAGAGTCAACGTGTCAGAGGCAAAGGGTTATGGTTAAAAGGTCAGAGACAAGGGGTCAGAGTCAAAGGGTCAGTCAAAGGGTAAGTGTCAAAGGGTCAGATTCAAAGGGTCAGAGTAATAGTGTCCGAGTAAACGGGTCAGAGTCAAAGGGTCAGAATTAAAGGGTCAAAGTAAAAGGGTCAGAGTCAAATGGTTAGAGTCAAAGCATCAGAGTCAAAGGGTCAGGTGCAAAGGGTCACGGTCAAAAGGTCAAAGGGTCCGAGTCAAAGTGTCAAAGCCAAAGGGTCAGATTCAACGGGTCAGAGTAAGAGGTTCAGAGTTAAAGGGTCAGAGTCAAAGAGTCAAAAGGTCAGAATCAAAGGGTTCAGATTCAAAGGGTCAGAGGGTGCTGGAGGCCGGTTCTCTGGATACGCTCAAGAGAGAGCTAGATATCGCTCTTAAAGATAGTGAAGTCAGGGGATATGGGGAGAAGGCAGGAACAGGGTACTGATTGTGGATGATCAGCCATGATCACATTGAATGGCGGTGCAGGCTCGAAGGGTCAAATGGCCTATTCCTGCCCCTATAGTCTATTGTCTATTGTCTATAATTGTGAGTGTGTATTTTGAATGAGACTGCCACAGAGGTCGGGCACCTGAAGCAGCCTAAATAATGGGTGAGGGCAGTTTCTGTGCGTTCCCTCTTTTACTGAACCACACTGACTGCCAGTGTGCAGAGTGGGGGTCATGGCCATAGTGGGGCTGGGGCAGAGTCACAGATATGCAGAGACACAGAGACACAGAGACACAGAGACACGGAGACACGGAGTCACAGAGTCACAGAGACACAGAGACACAGAGACACAGAGACACAGAGACACAGAGACACAGAGACACAGAGACACGGAGACACGGAGACACGGAGACACAGTCACAGTGACACAGAGACACGGTGACACAGAGACACAGAGACACGGTGACACAGAGACACAGAGACACAGAAACACAGAGACATGGTGACACGGTGACACAGAGACACAGAGACACAGAGACACAGAGACACAGAGACACGGTGACACAGAGACACGGCGACAGAGACACAGAGACACGGTGACACAGAGACACAGAGACACGGTGACACAAAGACACAGAGACACAGAGACACAGAGACACAGAGACACAGAGACAGAGACACAGAGACACGGTGACACGGAGTCACGGAGACACGGAGACACGGAGACACGGTGACACGGTGACACGGTGAAACGGTGACACAGAGACACAGAGTCACAGAGACACGGTGACACAGAGTCACAGAGACACTGTGACACGGTGACACAGAGTCACAGAGACACAGAGCCACAGAGACACAGAGTCATAGAGACACAGTCACAGAGAGACAGAGAGACAGAGAAACAGAGAAACAGAGAAACAGAGAAACAGACCCAGACAGACAAACAGAGAAACAAAGAAACAGAGACAGAGAGACAGAGAAACAGAGAGACAGAGAAACAGAGAGACAGAGAAACAGAGAAACAGAGAAACAGAGAGACAGAGAAACAGAGAAACAGAGAAACAGAGAAACAGACCCAGACAGACAAACAGACAAACACAGAGACAGAGAGACAGAGAGACAGAGAAACAGAGAAACAAAGAGACAGACTCAGAGAGACAGAGAGACAGAGAAACAGAGAGACAGAGAGACAGAGATACAGAGATACAGAGAGACAGAGAGACAGAGATACAGAGAGACGGGGAGACAGGGAGACGGAGAGACAGGGAGACAGAGATAAAGACACAGATAGACAGGGAGACAGGGAGACAGGGAGACAGGGAGACAGGGAGACAGAGAGACAGGGAGACAGAGAGACAGGGAGACAGGGAGACAGGGAGACAGAGCGAGACAGACACAGAGACAGAGAGACAGAGAGACAGAATCAGAAAGTCACAGGGTCACAGGGTCACAGAGACACAGAGACACAGAAACCCAGAGACACAGAAACACTTAACAATCTTATATTATTCAATAAGAATCCCTCTCATCCTTCCAAATTCCAGTGTATACAAGCCCAGCCGCTCCATTCCCTCAACACAGTCAGAGTCACAGAATCACAGGCATAAACTTAGACCCATCTATTCTTATTTAGATTTAGCTCTTAGGGCTAAGGAAATCAAGGGATATGGGGAGAAGGCCGGCACGGGGTACTGATTGTGGATGATCAGCTGTGATCACATTGAATGGCGGTGCTGGCTCGAAGGGCCGAATGGCCGACTCCTGCACCTATTTTCTATGTTTCTATGTTTCTATGAAGCCCAACAGGCCAAAACTGCACACAATAGTCCAGGTGTGGTCTCACTAGGGCTCTGTATAACTGCAGGACTGCAATCACTGGTCTTAGAGTGATACAGTGTGGAAACAGGCCCTTTGGCCCATCTTGCCCACACCGGCCAACAATGTCCCAGCTGCACTAGTCCCACCTGCCTGCACTTGGTCCATATCTCTCCAAACCTGTCCTATTCATGTACCTGTCCAACTGTTTCTTAAACGATGGGATAGTCCCAGCCTCAACTACCTCCTCCGGCAGCTCGTTCCATACACCCTCTGTGTGAAAAAGTTGCTCCTCAGATTCCTATTAAATCTTTTCCCCTTCACCTTGAACCCATGTCCTCTGGTCCTTGATTCCCATACTCTGGGCAAGAGGCTCTACCCGATCTATTCCTGTCATGATTTTGTGCACCTCTATAAGATCGCCCCTCATCCTCCTGCGCTCCATGGAAGAGACCCAGCCCTGCCCCAACCTCTCCTCTCCTCCCCTCCTCTCCCCTCCCCTCTCCCCCTCCCCTCTCCTCTCCCCCCCTCCTCTCCCCTCTCCTCTCCTCTCCCCTCTCCTCTCCTCTCCTCTCCCCTCCCCTCTCATCTCATAGTCATAGAGTGACACAGTGTGGAAACAGGCCCTACGGCCTAACTTTGCAGCTTGACAATATCTTTCCTGTAACACGGTGCCCAGAACTGAACACAGTACTCAAAATTCAGCCTTGGGGATGTAATGGTTCAGTTTGGAGACACAGCTCAGAAACTGGCCCTTCGGCCCATCGAGTCCCTTCTGTTCCATCGATCACCCGTTCACACACTAGTTTAGTTTGGAGATACAGCTCAGTAACTGGCCCTTCGGCCCATCGAGTCACTTCTGGCATCGATCACCCGTTCACACACTAGTTAGTTTGGAGATACAGAAACTGGCCCTTCGGCCCATCCAGTCCCTTCTGTCCCATCGATCACCCGTTCACACACTAGTTCAGTTTGGAGATACAGAAACTGGCCCTTCGGCCCATACAGTCCCTTCTGTCCCATCGATCGCCCGTTCACACACTAGTTCAGTTTGGAGATACAGAAACTGGCCCTTCGGCCCATCCAGTCCCTTCTGTCCCATCGATCGCCCGTTCGGCCGGAAGAAGCTCGAACTTACCGTCCACAGCGCCAACTTCAGGCCGGATACCGTCACTGCAGCCTGACCACCGGCAACAGCGCCACCTTCCTGTTGTATGCCGTCACTGCAGCCTGAGCACCGGTTGCAGCGCCACATTCAGGCCAGAGGCTGTTACTGCAACACTATACTGCACTATGGACACTGGACAATTTGAACTTTGGACACTGTTTGCACTGTCATTTGGCTTGTTACTGTTCATTTTGTGTTCACTGCTTTTCCACGCCAGGTTCAGGCATTGGTTTGTTTAATTTATTTCCTTTTTCCCCCTCATCGTAGCTGGGGCCGTTTACACTGGACACTCTCCCTAAGCTGGTCGAGGAGATGCGAGTGTGTCTCTTCTGTCTGTCGGTTTCTGCATCGGTCTCCTCGCACCCCTTGGTACCTCGGGATCGCCCACACAGAGCGTCACTGCGCCCATGGAGCCTCCGTCGCGACTCACGCTCGGGGTGTTCCAGACCTACCATGCTATTCCTTCCTGGAAAGGAAGGACATGAGTTTGGAGGATGTGGAATCGGTATGGGTAGAGCTGCGAAACACTAAGGGGCCGAAAACGCTGGTGGGTGTTGTGTACAGGCCACCTAACAGTAGTAGTGAAGTTGGAGATGGTATCAAACAGGAAATTAGAAATGCGTGCGACAAAGGCAAAACCGTTATAATGGGTGACTTCAATCTACATATAGATTGGGTGAATCAAATTGGCAGGGGTGCTGAGGAAGAGGATTTCTTGGAATGAATGCGGGATAGTTATCTAAATCAACATGTAGAGGAACCAACGAGAGAGCAGGCTATTTTAGACTGGGTATTGAGTAATGAGGAAGGGTTAGTTAGCAGTCTTGTTGTACGTGCCCCCTTGGGCAAGAGTGACCATAATATGGTTGAGTTCTTCATTAGAATGGAGAGTGACATTGTTAATTCAGAAACAATGGTTCTGAACTTAAAGAAAGGTAACTTTGAGGCTATGAGACGTGAATTGGCCAAGATTGACTGGCAATTAATTCTAAAAGGGTCGATGGTGGATATGCATTGGAAGACATTTAAAGACTGCATGGATGAACTACAAAAATTGTTCATCCCAGTTTGGCAAAAGAATAAATCAGGGAAGGTAGTGCATCCGTGGATAACAAGGGAAATCAGGGATAGTAACAAAGCGAAGGATGATGCGTACAAATTAGCCAGAAAAAGCTGCATACCGGAGGACTGGGAGAAATTCAGAGACCAGCAGAGGAGGACAAAAGGCTTAATTAGGAATGGAAAAATAGATTATGAAAGAAAACTGGCAGGGAACATAAAAACTGACTGCAAAAGTTTTTATAGATATGTGAAAAGAAAGAGATTAGTTAAAACAAATGTAGGTCCCTTGCAGTCAGAAACAGGTAAGTTGATCATGGGGAACAAGGATATGGCGGACCAATTGAATAACTACTTTGGTTCCGTCTTCACTAAGGAAGACATAAATAATCTGCCGGAAATAGCAGGGGACCGCGGGTCAAAGGAGTTGGAGGAATTGAGTGAAATCCAGGTTAGCCGGGAAGTGGTGTTGGGTAAATTGAATGGATTAAAGGCCGATAAATCCCCAGGGCCAGATAGGAGCATCCCAGAGTACTTAAGGAAGTAGCTCCAGAAATAGTGGATGCATTAGTAATAATCTTTCAAAACTCTTTAGATTCTGGAGTAGTTCCTGAGGATTGGCGGGTAGCAAACGTAACCCCACTTTTTAAGAAGGGAGGGAGAGAGAAAACGGGGAATTACAGACCAGTTAGTCTAACATCGGTAGTGGGGAAACTGCTAGAGTCAGTTATTAAAGATGGGATAGCAGCACATTTGGAAAGTGGTGAAATCATTGGACAAAGTCAGCATGGATTTACGAAAGGTAAATCATGTCTGACGAATCTTATAGAATTTTTCGAGGATGTAACTAGTAGCGTGGATAGGGGAGAACCAGTGGATGTGGTGTATCTGGACTTCCAGAAGGCTTTCGATAAGGTCCCACATAAGAGATTAGTATACAAACTTAAAGCACACGGCATTGGGGGTTCAGTATTGATGTGGATAGAGAACTGACTGGCAAACAGGAAGCAAAGAGTAGGAGTAAACGGGTCCTTTTCACAATGGCAGGCAGTGACTAGTGGGGTACCGCAAGACTCAGTGCTGGGACCCCAGCTATTTACAATATATATTAATGATCTGGATGAGGGAATTGAAGGCAATATCTCCAAGTTTGCGGATGACACTAAGCTGGGGGGCAGTGTTAGCTGTGAGGAGGATGCTAGGAGACTGCAAGGTGACTTGGATAGGCTGGGTGAGTGGGCAAATGTTTGGCAGATGCAGTATAATGTAGATAAATGTGAGGTTATCCATTTTGGTGGCAAAAACAGGAAAGCAGACTATTATCTAAATGGTGGCCGACTAGGAAAAGGGGAGATGCAGCGATACCTGGGTTTCATGGTACACCAGTCATTGAAAGTAGGCATGCACGTGCAGCAGGCAGTGATGAAAGCGAATGGTATGTTAGCTTTCATAGCAAAATGATTTGAGTATAGGAGCAGGGAGGTTCTACTGCAGTTGTACAGGGTCTTGGTGAGACCACACCTGGAGTATTGCGTACAGTTTTGGTCTCCAAATCTGAGGAAGGACATTATTGCCATAGAGGGAGTGCAGAGAAGGTTCACCAGACTGATTCCTGGGATGTCAGGACTGTCTTATGAAGAAAGGCTGGATAGACTTGGTTTATACTCTCGAGAATTTAGGAGATTGAGAGGGGATCTTATAGAAACTTATAAAATTCTTAAGGGGTTGGACAGGCTAGATGCAGGAAGATTGCTCCAGATGTTGGGGAAGTCCAAGACAAGGGGTCACAGCTTAAGGATCAGGGGGAAATCCTTTAAAACCGAGATGAGAAGAACTTTTTTCACACAGAGTGGTGAATCTCTGGAACTCTGCCACAGAGGGTAGTCGAGGCCAGTTCATTGGCTATATTTAAGAGGGAGTTAGATGTGGCCCTTGTGGCTAAGGGGATCAGAGGGTCTATGTTTCCCTCTCCTCACCCATCTTCCTCTGCCACCCCTCCCTCTCCCCCCCCCCCCTTCCCTCTCTACCCCATCCCCTTCCCTCTCTCCTCCCGCTACCTTCCTCCTACCCCTCTGTCCCTCTTCCATCACTCCCCCTACCCCTCCCCTCCTCCCTCCCCACTCTTCCACCTCCCCCCCTCCACTCTCCCTCCCCACTCTTCCACCTCCCCCCCCCCGCAAACGCCGTTGGGGAAACAGACCCAACGGGTCTGCACTTGGTCTAGTCTCCTTTAAATTTTGCCCCTCTCACCTTAAATATATGCCCTTTTGTATTTGGTATTTCAAATCTGGGAAAAGAATTCTGTCTCCCCTATCTATGCCTCTCATAATTTTATATACTTCTACTAAGTCTCGCATAAAACCCCTGGCATTCCAGAGAACACAATCCAAGTCTATCCATCTCTCTGTTTATCAATGCTGTTAAGAGTCTTGCCATTAATTGTATAATTTCTCCTTACATTTGACCTCCCAGAGTGCAACACTTGCTCGGATTAGACTATCTGACATATCTCCATTTCTGTAGCTGATCTATGTGCCGCGGTATAATTTGACAGCCTTCTAGACAGTCCGCGACTCCAGAGATCTTGGTGTAATTTGTAAATTTACTAACCAACCCATCTGCGTTTATGTCCACGTCATTTATATATATCACAAACAGCAGAGGTCCCAGCAGATCACTGCGGAACTCCACTGGTCAGAGCTCCAGCCTCAACATGATATTTCCACCACAACCCTCTGTCTTCTATCAGTAAGCCAGTTATGAATCTATACAACAAAGTCATTGTTAGCCCCATGCATCTTAATCTTCTGGATCAGCTCAGTATGTGGACCTTTATCATGCATTACCATCCACACTCTACCCTCATCGATCACATCCTTGATCAAGTTTGTAAGACATGACATGCTGCATACAAAGACAAGCTGACTGTCTCTCATTAACCCATTCCCTTCCAGGTGAGAGTAAATCCTATCCCGTAGAATCCTCCCTACCATTGACGCGAGGCTCACCGGCTATTGTTTCATTCTACTTCACCTACTTAGATAAAGGAACATTAGCTTCTCTCCAGACCTTGGCTGTGGCTAGAGAAGATGCAACGGTATTCGTTAAGGTTCCCGGAATCTCCTCTCTTGCCTCAATAACCTGGGATATTGCCTCACATCCTGAGGATTCATCCACGTTAATGCTCTTCAAGATCCCCCACACCTCTGCTTTCTTAAACTCACATTGCCCTTGCATACGAGTGTTCTCCACACTGTCCTCCATGTTCCGCTCCTTAGTGAAAACAGATGCAAAGTGCATGTTTAATGCCTCGCCTACATCGCAAGACCAAGCACAAATTCATATATTTATCCTCGAGTTACCTTCTTATTTTATATGTCAGTATAAAAAGCCTTGGGATTCTCTTTAATTTGACAGCAAAACCTGGCTCTTCTAATTGCCCGCCTGAGTTCTTCCCTCTTTGCTTTATATTCCTCAAAGGCCCCAGGACACGCAGGGTCCGTGTGGGCCACCGGGAGTTAGTGGCGAGGTGTCGACTGTGCCTGGAAACATGGTTACTGGGTCGTCTCCCAGTATGCATCAAGCATCATACAACCCCACTCCCTCCCTCGCAGCTATCCTCCTGCTCAATGCACAGTCCCTAGAAAATATGATAGAAACATAGAAACATCGAAAATAGGTGCAGGAGTAGGCCCTTCGAGCCTGCACCATTCGCCATTCAATATGATCATGGCTGATCATCCAACTCAGTTTCCTGTACCTGCCTTCTCTCCATACCCCGTGGTCACTTTAGCCACAAGAGCCACATCTAACTCCCTCTTAAATATAGCCAATGAACTGGCCTCAACTACCTTCTGTGGCAGAGAATTCTACAGATTCACCACTCTCTGTGTGAAAAATGTTTTTCTCATCTCGGTCCTAAAAGACTTCCCCCTTATCCTTAAACTGTGACCCCTTGTCCTGGACTTCCCCAATATCGGGAACAATCTTCCTGCATCTAGCCTGTCCAATCCCTTAAGAATGTTGTAAGTTTCTACAAGGTGATGTAAGGGCAAGGTTGCTTTACCTGAAAAACAGAGGTGCAGTAGTAGAGCTGCTGCCTCATAGTGCCAGAGATCAGATTTGATCAGTGCTGTCTGTGTGGAGTTTGCACATTCTGTGATCGTGTAGGTTTTATCTGGGTGCACTGGTTTCTTCCCACATTCCTAAGTGGTAAAGGTTTGTAGGTTATCTGCCTACTGTAAATTGTCCCTAGCATATAGCATATAGCATACAGAAGTGGGATCATTCTTGTTTCGCTTGGGCAACTAACAACCCAGGGGTATGAAGCAGTGTTCAAGTCAGATGATTTAGAGTCATAGAAGAAATCTAGATTATGGCAACAAGCCCACTCAGGTAAGACAGCAATTCCCCAATATCATGTTGTTCAAGAAGGAACTGCAGATGCTGGAAAATCGAAGGTACACAGCAATTCCCCAATATCATGTTGGGCAATTTACAGAGGAACAGTCCAATCCACTAGGTATACAAAAATGCTGGAGAAACTCAGCGGGTGCAGCAGCATCTATGGAGCGAAGGAAATAGGCAACGTTTCAGGCTGAAACCCTTCTACACACTATTCAATATTTCTGTTTGTACACTATTCACTATTTCTGTTTGTACAGAACCAGATCACTTTCCAAGTCTCATCTATCCCTGCAAAGTGCTGAGTCAGGTGGTCTGGATGAGGCTGGAGATATCTGGTGTGTATAGGATCTCAGAGAGCAGAACATGTGGCCTGCACTCCTGCTGTATCCACCCTGAAGACTGAAAAGCTGGTACGTGCCGACAATTGTGGAGCTGCCTCCCAGATTCAGCAATTTGCCCTCATGTATAACTCACCTGCTAATTGCCCACTAACTAACTCACTGGTACACTATGATGCTAAGACATTACTAAACATTAATCAGCTACATTAACTGTCCTTTAAGTAAACTTTCATTTATTGCTGCTGGACAAAGATGAAATCAAATAAGCATTAACAAATTGTGAGATACTAACTGAAATTCACGACAATAATGTGCATTTTATAGGATATGCAAAAACTACCATTCAATAAAAAAACTATTTTATTAGCAACTGTTAAACAGGTCTGTTAATCGTGCATTCTACAACCTTCAGATCACGTCCCCAGCTACTACACAATACTGAAAGCACAAGCTAAACATTTCTGAAACTTTTTTCCAATCATCTTTAAAATTACCTTCATTAGTAGGTGTGAAGACATTTTAGCACTACCCGGAAACCCAAAAAATGGTGACCAAAGTAAAACACTAGCCAATGTTAGCCTAAATGAGCAGAATTGTAATTTCCTGAAGCATTTACTAATCTGAGTGCTTGGTTAAGTGAGCAGACAGGTGTTGGACATGGCAGGAGAAGCAACATCTACTGATCGAGTGATCAAGCAGGCAAATAGTTACAATAGCAGGCAATGGATGCCTTGCTCACCCACCAGTACAAGGCCAGATACTACTACTGCACAACATTTATAAAACTAATCCCATATTAAAATAAATGGTACATTTACAAATTAAACTATCCAATTGTGGATTAAAATGAAGGGGAAAGACTTTTACCAAAAATGCTTCATTTTACAATAAACTGTTGTGAGTGGAAGTATTTCCCGAACTGTGGGAATAGTCAATGACCTGTTACCACAAGGGTTTGACTGCACACTATATACTAACTCACTGGGGCGACTCCAGGCTCACACCAACATGACAATCAAATGTGCAGTTATGTTGCTGAATCACTGACCTGAACGAACAGTCATACAACTAAACTTTCTGATCAATGTCTCCATCACTAGTTGTCACCTGGAATCTTCCTTAAAACATGTCTAGGGAAGGAACAGGGCGGAGATATTCAGCCAAGATGTTCATTTCGCACAGGAGCCTGCAGGTCTAAGCCTGGCTATCCTGCATATTCACCATATTCCAGTTAGTCACTTCACAAAGAATAAACAGAAATGTTAATAGAGTCGACTTATCAGCATATAATGATGGAATGTGCAGCGGTAAACCCTCAGCAAGCAGCAGTCTGTGTCATTGCTACTGTGTACCCCAGGAAATGTAGTCGGGGTGAGTTGCAGCGTGATATTCATCAATTAACTGCTGGACAATCTCCCGGGAATTATCCAGTTCATCAAAACTCTCCTTAAATATGTCCTCTTTGCGAAATTGTTCTAAGAACGCTTCTCTTTTTCTGAGTTTATCATACTGTCTGCTGGTTCTTTCAAACAACTGTGGGACGAAGAGAAAACCCTTAATAATCCCATAAACTCAAACACATGTTACATTAAGGTGCAGAATGGTTTCACAGTTGTTTTAGTGTGGAACCCTTTAATGTCAAACTCCTTTTTTAAATTCTCGGATGTTCAATATTCTTTGACCGGTATACTATGAATCAGTGTTTTCACACTGAATATTTTATACAGGGTAGGTTTCATATGGTGCTTTATAACATTCAACCAAAACTTTTGTCAACAGTTCTAATCTTGTTGGCTGGAATGTACATTCAATCCATTCATGGTCTCTTGAAACAGACATACCCAGAAAAGAGCAACACGACCAAATCCCTCATTCGAGGCAGCAGGATTAGAACTCTTGTCAACATTGTTTTGAATGTATACATACATGATAAAGTACAGTATGGGGATAGGGCCTCAAAGGTTTCAAGGCCATTCCGAGTCAAGCAAGCCAGAATGGCTGATTTGTTGGGACTTTTCACCCCTGGCAGCACACTGCAAGGAATGGTGCTCTGCCAACAGCAAGTGACCAGTGAGTTCAGCCAATGCACCAGTGGGTACAACAGCTACTATCTTGTTGAACAGAATTTGTTTATAAAGTGTTCTTTACACTCAGTCATTTATTTCACTTTTCACTGCACATCAACAATTTAATCACATAAATATAAACACTCATTGCCAGACAATAAGAGTCAAACTATTAGAACTGTCACGTGTCAACCACAAAGATATTGATACTTACTGAGGAGATGCTGGTATGATTGGCCATCATAAGCCCACTGACACGGTGAGCTGATGGCAGGTATGGAGACTCCGTGACAATGCCACCTGAATACTGGCTGGTCCCCACGGTATGAAGTTGGCCAATTTTCGCTCTCGTATTCTTTGCAGACTTTTATGGACCTATATAAAGAACGTGGCTTAGAGTGAAAACATAGAAACATAGAAAATAGGTGCAGGAGTAGGTCATTCGCCCTTCGAGCCTGCACCGCCATTGGATATGATCATGGCTGATCATCCAACTCAGTATCCCATCCCTGCCTTCTCTCCATACCCCCTGATCCCTTTAGCCACAAGGGCCACATCTAACTCCCTCTTAAATATAGCCAATGAACTGGCCTTAACTTCCTTCTGTGGCAGAGAATTCCACAGATTCACCACTCTCTGTAAAAAATTATTTTCTAATCTCGGTCCTAAAAGACTTCCGTCTTATCCTTAAACTGTGACCCCTAGTTCTGGACCTCCCCAACATCGGGAAAAATCTTCCTGCATCTAGCCTGTCCAACCCCTAAAGAATTTTGTAAGTTTCTATAAGATCCCTCCTCAATCTTCTAAATTCTAGCGTGTACAAGCCGAGTCTATCCAGTCTTTCTTCATATGAAAGTCCTGCCATCCTAGGAATCAGTCTGGTGAACCTTCTCTGTACTCCCTCTATGGCAAGAATGGGTCACAACATCGGAGGCTTGGATTGCCTCAGCGCAGAGGGAGAGCAAGGAGGGAAGAGACAATGACTTTGGGACTTTAAACTGTGTTGTGTGTTTGTAATTTATTCTATGTTATGACTGCAGGCTAAACCATTTTGTTGCACTGAAAAGTGCAATGACAATAAATTGAATCCAATCAATGTCTTTCCTCAGATTAGGAGACCAAAACTGTACGCAATACTCCAGGTGTGGTCTCACCAAGACCCTGTACAACTGCAGTAGAACCTCCCTGCTCATACTCAAATCCTTTTGCTATGAATGTTAACATACCATTTGCTTTATTCTCTGCCTGCTGCACCTGCATGCCTACTTTCAATGACTGGTGTACCATGACACCCAGGTCTCGTTGCATCTCCCCTTTTCCTAATCGGCCACCATTCAGATAATAGTCTACTTTCCTGTTTTTGCTACCAAAGTGGATAACCTCACATTTATCCACATTATACTGCATCTGCCATGCATTTGCCCACTCACCCAGCCTATCCAAGTCACCTTGCAGCCTCCTAGCATCCTCCTCACAGCTAACACTGCCCCCCAGCTTCGTGTCATCCTTTTGCATCTGTTGAAGAAGGGTCTCGACTCGAATCTTCGCCCATTCCTTCTCTCCAGAGATGCTGATTCACCCGCTGAGTTACTCCAGCATTTTGTGTCCTCCTTCAATTTAAACCAGTATCTGCAGTTCTTTCTTACGCCCTTTTCTTTAGATTGCTCTTACTTAGTGACAAGCAATTACAGTGCAGTAAATACCAGACACGAGACGATGAGAAACATCTTGTTGCTGTTAGTTGATGATTATTGCCTAGGCATCAGAAAAAATTCCTACTCTTTTCTACAGATGTTTTTACCTCTACATATAAGGAAACTAATTGATCACCACTACCTCAATATCAATATCAGTTGTAATCGTCACTTGCACATAAAGTGCAAATGAAATGAATTTGCCAACAGCAGTACAATAAAAAAAAGAAAACACAAAAACACAATTAAAAATTTAACACAAACATCCACCACAGCATTCATCACTGTGGTGGAAGGCATAACATTTGGCCGGTCCTCCTCCATTTCCCCCCCGTGGTCGGTACCTCAACCCCCGCAGCCATCGCTGCGGGCGTCCAGAGGTTTAGACAAGTTAAAGTCCAGATAAAGTCCAGGTAAGGCCTGAATCGGTGCTTCCCCACCTGAGACAGCGGCTTCAGGTTGGTGTAGGTCGCAGGCTAGCGGTCGAAGATTTAAAGTCCCCGCCGTGCTGCAGCCAGAAGCACCACAGACCGCAGGGCCGGCGGTCAGAGCTCCTCTCCAGGGATCCCCGGCGAGGGACCCCGCTGCTGATGGTAAGTCCCCGCCGCGCTGGCAGTAGAAGTAGGCCGTGGGCCGGCGGTCGGAGCTTCTTCTCCTCCCGGGTCCCCAACAAGGGATCCCAGGCTGCGGACTGCCCGCCAGCTGGAGCTACGCAGACCACGGCTTCAGGCTGCCGCAGGCCAGTAAACGGAGCGCTCCCCTCTGGCAAGCCCCGGTGAGGGCTCACCCGATCCTCGATGAGAGTCCGCGCTGCGCCCGCCGCTGAAGCCACGGGCACGTCTCCGGGAAAGGCCGCACTGATCCTCGATGTTAGGCCACGGGGGAGGCGACATGGAAAAAGTCGCCTCTCCGTGGAGGAGGCGACCAAAATGGTTTCCCCCTTACCCCCCCACACAAGACACACAGAGAGACACCAAAAACACACATTAGGACACACTAAAAAATAAAAAAACGCTGAAAAAACCAACACGTTGCTGGCAGGGCTGCCGGCTTGCAGCGCCCCCACCGACCTTGTAACTGTTCCTAATTGTGAACCAGTATCGCCACTCTGACAGCCCAGGAATCGGTCAGCACTAAAAGGTGCACTGACCCCCACCCTGATCGACTACCCCAGGTAACATCCCGGTGAATCTCCTCTGCACCCTCCTATAATGTGGTGATCAGAACTAATCAGAGCTCAGCTGGAGTACTGGATGTAAAATCAGAGCATCACCTCCTGACGTATAGAAACATAGAAACATAGAAATTAGGTGCAGGAGTAGGCCATTCGGCCCTTCGAGCCTGCACCGCCATTCAATATGATCATGGCTGATCATCCAACTCAGTATCCCGTACCTGCCTTCTCTCCATACCCTCTGATCCCCTTAGCCACAAGAGCCACATCTAACTCCCTCTTAAATATAGCCAATGAACTGGCCTCGACTACCCTCTGTGGCAGGGAGTTCCAGAGATTCACCACTGATATAATGCCCTGACTGATGAAGGGCAGTATCCCATATGCATTCCTATTGACATCGCTCACCTGCATCTCAGGTATCAGTGTTCCTCAGTACCCCCAAGACCTATTAATGGTATGTGTCCTAACCTCATTAGTGCTCCCAAAATGCATCACCATATTAATTTGTATTAAACACTATCTGCCATTTTCAGCCCATGTCATCGCCATCGATATCTCACGACTAGCTTTCACACCTTCAATAACTCAATAACCAGTCTTCATGTCATCTGTGAACCGATGAAGGCAAGCATACCAATGCCTTCTTTACCACTCTAGCCTCTCATGGTGCCACTTTTGGTGCGGGGGTTATGGATTTGGGTCCAGAGATCCCTGCACGTCAATGTTATTAAAGGTGTTGCCATTATCTGTATTCTTTTCTTTTACATTCAACCAACTTGCTTGCAAAAAATGATGATACACACAAAATGCTGGCAGTTAGGCTGCATCTCTGGAGAAAAGGAATAGGTGACGTTTCAAATTGAGACCCTTCATCAGACCTTGCTTGGAGTAAACTGTATCTGCCATTTCTTTGCACATTTCAGTAACTGATCCTACTTTCATTTACCTGGTAACAGCCTTTCTCAATCAATCAAGTTCCTGTCTAATACCATCAAAATCAGCCTTTCACCAATTTAGATTTAATATATTAGTGCACCCTCTTTCCACAACTATTTTTAAATTAATAGAATTATGGTCACAACTCTCAAAGTGTCCCCCCACTGATATTTCAGTCATTTGCCAAGAGGAGGATGAGTGTTGCCTTTATGGATGTGGAGAGTATCCATACTCATCCTTTCCTTAATGTGGTTCTAACCTGAATCTATATTCTTACCTGAGTAGGGACCACTTCTCCTTGGATAATGTTGAGGATGGCAATGTAACAGTGGTTAGTTTGCCTGTCTCTGCCAGTGGACACCATCACATTCTTTGGTTGCAACAGTCTTCGCATGACATCCAGGATTGTAGTTTTACGTATACTTGCCACCTGAGGACAAAAGTTGCGCTAGTTTTAAAAATTAGAGAGTTGTAATTATCTATCCCTCCCTTTGAACAAAAGTAGCATAGAATCAGTGAACAGAATTAGAGCCAAAACTAACTAGATTCTCCTTAAATAAGGCAAACATATCTGGTATTGGTTTTTGATGGTTTATCATTGTCATGTACAGTGCCCTCCATAATGTTTGGGACAAAGACCCATTATTTATTTATTTGCCTCTGTACACCACAATTTGAGATTTGTAATAGTAAAAAATCACATGATTAAAATGCATATTGTCAGATTTTATTAAAAGACCATTTTTATACATTTTGGTTTCACCATGTAGAAATTACAGCTGAGTTTAAACATAGTCCCCCCATTTCAGGGCACCATAATGTTTGGGACATAAGGCTTCACAGGTGTTTGTAATTGCCCAGGTGTGTTTAAATGCCTCCTTAAAGCAGGTAGAGAGCTCTCAGCACCGAGTCTTTCCTCCAGTCTTTCCATCACATTTGGAAACTTTTATTACTGTTTATCAACATAAGGACCAAAGTTGTACCACTGAAAGTCAAATAACCCATTATAAGACTGAGAAACAAGATGACAAGATGACATCAAGCAAACCTTAGGCTTACCAAAATCAACTGTTTGAAACATCATTAAGAAGAAAGAGAGCACTGGTGAGCTCACTAATCGCAAAGGGTCTGGCAGGCCAAGGAAGACCTCCACAGCTAATGACAGATTAATTCTCTATATAATTAAGAAAAATCCCCAAACACCTGTCCGACAGATCAGAACCACTCTTCAGGAGTCAGGTGTGGATTTATCAATGACCACTGTCCGCAGAAGACTTCGTGAACAGAAATACAGAGGCTACACTGCAAGATGAAACCACTGGTTAGCCACAAAAATAGGATGGCCATGTTACAGTTTGCCAAGAAGTACTTAAAAGAGCAACTACAGTTCTGGAAAAAGGTCTTGTGGACAGATGAGACGAAGATTAACTTATCAGAGAGATGGCAAGAATGAAGTATGGAGGAGAGAAGGAACTGCCCAAGATCCAAAGCATAACACCTCATCTGTGAAACACGGTGGTGGGGGTGTTATGGCCTGGGAAAACTGGCTGCTGAAGGTACTGGCTCACTTATCTTCATTGATGATACAACTGCTGATGGTAGTAGCATAATGAATTCTGAAGTGTATAGACACATCCTATCTGCTCATGTTCAAACAAATGCCTCAAAACTCATTGGGCGGCGGTTCATTCTACAGCAAGACAATGATCTCGAACATACTGCTAAAGTATCAAAGTAATTTTTCAAAGCTAAAAAATTGTCAATTCTTGAGTGGCCGTCAATCACCCGATCTGAACCCAATTGAGCATGCCTTTTATATGCTGAAGAGAAAACTGAAGGGTACTAGCCCCCAAAACAAGCATGAGCTAAAGATGGCTGCAATACAGGCCTGGCAGAGCATCACCAGAGAAGACACCCAGCAACTGGTGATGTCCATGTATCGCAGACTTCAAGCAGTCATTGCATGCAAAGGATATGCAACAAAATACTAAACATGACTACTTTCATTTACATGACATTGCTGTGTCCCAAACATTATGGTGCCCTGAAATGGGGGGACTATGTATAAACACTGCTGTAATTTCTATATGGTGAAACCAAAATGTATAAAAATGGCCTTTATTAAAATCTGACAATGTGCACTTAAACCACATGTGATTTTTTCAATTACAAATCTCAAATTGTGGAGTATAGGGGCAAATAAATAAATGATGGGTCTTTATCCCAAACATTATTAGGAAAAGGGGAGATAGAAAAGTAGGCATGCAGGTGCAGCAGGCAGTGAAGAAAGCGAGTGGTATGTTAGCATTCATAGCAAAAGGATTTGTGTATAGGAGCAGGGAGGTTCTACTGCAGTTGTACAGGGTCTTGGTGAGACCACATCTGGAGTATTGCGTGCAGTTTTGGTCTCCAAATCTGATTAAGGACATTATTGCCATAGAGGGAGTGCAGAGAAGGTTCACCAGACTGATTCCTGGGATGTCAGGACTTTCATATGAAGAAAGACTGGATAGACTCAGCTTATACTCGTTAGAATTTAGGAGATTGAGGGGGGATCTTATAGAAACTTACAAAATTCTTAAGGGGTTGGACAGGCTAGATGCAGGAAGATTGTTCCCGATGTTGGGGAAGTCCAGGACAAGGGGTCACAGCTTAAGGATAAGGGGGAAATCCTTTAAGACCGAGATGAGAAAAACATTTTTCACACAGAGAGTGGCGAATCTCTGGAACTCTCTGCCACAGAAGGTAGTTGAGGCCAGTTCATTTAGTTGAGGCCAGTTGATTGGCTATATTTAAGAGGGAGTTAGATGTGGCCCTTGTGGCTAAAGGGATCAGGGGGTATGGAGAGAAGGCAGGTACGGGATACTGAGTTGGATGATCAGCCATGATCATATTGAATGGCGGTGCAGGCTCGAAGGGCCGAATGGCCTACTCCTGTACCTATTTTCTATGTATCTATGTATTATGGAGGGCACGGTATATTTACATACAGTGGACTGCTATGTTTGCGCACTATCTGATCAAGTCATATTAGTACTAGCAAGACATAAACAAGGACAACAGGCAACACAAATACCAGAGTACATGCATTAAGGTGTTAGAGTTACAATGACATTTCCAAGGTCCACAATGAGATAGGTTGGAAGATCAGTACTGCACCCTATCTTATGGGAGGACCATTCACTAGTCTGATATTGTCATAGCTTACACGGTTACCATTTGCTATCAGGATTGCTTGAACATAACCTATATAAATGCATGCACAAGCCCCTCAGACCACCATCTTAATCAGAAGTAGGATGAGCACAGAAATAGTCCAGCTCAGTGGCACAGCTGGTAAAACAGCTGCCTCGCAGCACTAGTGATTCAAGGTCGATCCTGACCTCGGGTGCTGTCTGTGTGGAGTTTGCATGTTGTCATCGGTTTAAGATGAAGGGTGAAAGATTTTATAGGAATCTGAGGGGTCACTTTTTCACACAAAAGGTAGGTGTATAGAACAAGCTTCTGGAGGAGGTAGTTGAGACAGGGATTATCGCTATGTTTAAGATGCAATTAGACAGGCACATGGACAGGACATGTTTAGAGGGACGTGGGCTAAACGCAGGCAAGTGGGACTAGTGTAGATGGGACACATTGGTTTGTGTGGGCAAGTTGGGCCAAAGGGCTTGTTTCCACACTGTATGATTCTACGACTCTAAACCAGTGATCTTCTCAGAATAGTGGAGCACATTGGCCCTCGAAGATACAAACCACTACAATGTTTCATGACAAACAAATTAATTGTTGTTACATCAAAACATAATTTAAGACATAACACGAATCACCACGTACTGATTGATCTGTCGTAAGCGGAGTATAGCCAGTCATGAGAAAATGAAGCCTTGGAGTGGGAATAAGGGAAGCAATCAGTCCAATTAGATCATTATTCATATAGCCTGGGTACCGGAGTGTGGTGGTACTTGCAGACATGATTGTGGACACCTATGAAAACAAATCACAAAACAAAGTCATACTGCAGCTAAAATCAATATATCCTCTATCATTAAAACTCATCAACACACTAGGTGAGTAAACCTAAACAGAAGCTGATCAAAGCTTTGGTGCTGGGAAGCAATAAATGGAAGCATAATTTATCAGTACAAACCCAAGAAAAGAATTAGCTTGATCAGATCAAGGCTGCAAGATAATTCCAGCTGCCCATAAAACTGCATTTCAACATTAGATTACCCTCCATGAGAGCCCCTTCCCCGAGCTGTGCTTCCCACATTATAATGCCAAAGAACTAATGTGTTAGCCGTGCTTCCGATTACTTTTTCTTCTGACCCAAAAGGCCAGCAGCCGAAACGTTAAGCTGGGAAAATCGGTGGGTGGCAGCAGTAACAATAGCAATAGACAATAGACAATAGGTGCAGGAGTAAGCCATTCATTCGGGTCTTCGAGCCAGCATCGCCTGTCATGGAGGGACATTGTATAAACACAGCTGTAATTTCTACATGGTGAAAATGTATAAAAATACACTTTAATAAAATCTGACAATGCACACTTTAACCACACTTGATTTTTTTCTATTACAAATCTCAAATTGTGGAGTACAGAGGCAAATAAATAAATGATGGGTCTTTTGTGTTATGGTTTAAAGGAGCAGAGTGCTTTGGGATGTGATTCTAGAGCAGAGGTCTCAGCAGCCAGGTCTGGAGGAGATAAGGGAGGAGGTGAGATTTTAATGAGTAAGGCAAACAAAATATACACCCACTTCCAGTCCCAGGTCCCTCTCTCACCTCAGCCTTCCTTGCATTTGTTGCTCAAATATTCCCTGTGGCCTTTGAGCTCAGGAGGCTAAGGGGTGATCACATGAAGTTGTAGATATTATCGTCCATATAGTCTGAGCATTTGACAGCACTGGGCCTCTATTCGCCGGAGTTTAGAAAGTTGAGGGGGGACCTCATTGAAACTTACAGAATCCTGAAAGGCATAAATAGAGTGGATGTGGAAAGGATGTTTCCACCTGTTGGAAAGGTTAGGACCAGCGGTTATAGTCACAGAATTAAAGGGCACTTGTTTAGATACGAGGTGAGGAGGAACTTCTTTAGTCAGAGGGTAGTTAATCTGTGGAACTCATTGCCACAGAGGGCTGTGGAGGCTGTCAGTGGATATTTTTAAGGCAGAGATAGACAAATCCTTGATTAGAACAGGTGTCAAGGGTTATAGGGTGAAGGCAGGAAAATGGAATTAGGAGGCAGAGATCAGCCATGATTGAATGGCGGAGTGGTCTCAATGGGCCAAATTGTCTAATTCTACTCGTGTATCGTGAACTTTTACCCTAAGATGGGAAATCAGGAACAAGAGGACTTAAGTTTAATGTGAAAGTGAAAAGATTGAATAGAAATCTGAGGGCAGCATTTTCACACAGAGGGTAGGTAAATAGAACAAGCTACTCGAGGAGGTAGTTTAAGCTTCGATCACCCCGACGGCCTCGACCACGGGATAATAAAGAGGAAGAAGATTAAACTTCATTGCCTTCCATTATAGTGAGGAGAGTGGGAAATCCGCTGTGGTGGATGTTCATGTTAATTTTGATGTAGGTGTGTCTTGTTGCTTTTTTTTAGTATGGCTGTATGGTAATATGAGTTTCACTCGACCTTAATTGGTACATGTGACAATAAACAGACCTTTGAACCTTTGAACAGACATTTGGACAGGTACTTGGATAGAAAAGGCTTCCAGGGATATGGGCCACATACAGGCAGGTGGAACTAGCGTAGATAGGAAATCTGGTCTGTACAGGCTAGTTGGGCAGAAGAGCCTGTTTCCATGCAGTATGACTGTAGGTCTGATTAGAGATAGCCAGTGAGCAGGGCAGTTTATATGGACTTCAGAAGACCATTGACAAGTTGCCATATGGTAGGCTAGTGTGGAAGGTTAGATCACATGGAATCCAAGGCAAGCTACACAATTGGATTCAAGATTGGCTTGGAGGAAAGAGTCAATGGGTAGTTTTGAAGCACAGTTGTTCTCATTGGAGGCCTGTGACCTGTGGAGTGATCCAGATGCCGGTGCTGTGTCCACTGTTGTTTGTTAGCTACATTAACAATATGGATGACAGTGTCGTTAACATTGTTAGTGAATTTGTAGACTATGGTAATAACACCATAATTGTTCAGTCACATTCAGGGAGAGCATGGCAGTATGTGGGAGGTCAAGGACACCGCCGGTGCCTCTGGCTGCTACAAATGCAAGAAGTGCATCCAGGTAGAGCTCCTGAAGGGCCGTGTTGGGGAACTGGAGAAGCAAGTGGATGACCTCCAGTTCGTCCGAGAAACTGAGTCGTTCCTCGACAAGTCCTACAGTACGATTGTTACACCTAAGGTACTGGAAGAGAGAAGGTGGGAGACAGTGAGAACGGGAGGGAAGCATGGAATGCCAACTTCCCCGGGTGTTGTACCTCTTGTTGACAGGTTCACCCACTTAGAAGCTGTCGGGACAGAAGAGGTGTTTACATTGGGCGACGGACTGGCTTGTGATGCGAATAGGGCTGTTGAGCCAAAATCAAAAAGGCCTAAGGCAGGCAACGCCATTGTAGTGGGAGACTCCATTGTGAGAGGTACAGACAGGGGTTTCTGCGGCAACAGACGGAATGCGAGGATGGTGTGCTGCCTTCCTGGTGCCAGGATCCAGGATGTCACGGACAGAGTGCAGAAAATCCTCAAGGGCGAAGTGGTAGTGCATGTCGGCACAAACGATGTCGGAAAGAAGGGGATGAATATTCTGCAGCGTGACTTTAGAGAGCTCGGAAAAATGCTGAAAAGCAGGACCTCCAGGGTTGTTATCTCCGGTTTGCTTCCAGTTCCTCGTGCTGGCGAGAGCAGGAACAGGGAGATACGGGACCTGAACGTGTGGCTGAGGAACTGGTGCACGGGGCAGGGATTTAGATTCTTAGATCACTGGGATCTGTTTTGGGGTAAGGGGGAACTGTACAAAAGGGACGGATTGCATCTTAACAGGTGTGGGACCAGCATTCTGGCAGGCAGGTTTGCCACTGCTACACGGGTGGTTTTAAACTGAATAAGGGGGGTGGGGTGTCGAATGGGCTAGTGGAGGATGGAGTTAAAGGGAAAGGGTTTCTTAAATGTGTGAGCGTAGAGACAGAGGGGTGTAAAATGAGGGTAGAAGCAATAGGTAGCAAGGTGAAAAGTAAAAGTGGCAGGCCGGAAAATCCAGGGCAAAAATCAAAAAGGGCCACTTTTCAACAAAATTGTATAAGGGGTAAGAGTGTTGTAAAAACAAGCCTGAAGGCTTTGTGTCTCAATGCAAGGAGCATTCGTAATAAGGTGGATGAGTTGAATGTGCAGATAGCTATTAATGACTATGATATAGTTGGGATCACGGAGACATGGCTCCAGGGTGACCAAGGCTGGGAGCTGAACATCCAGGGATATTCAATAATCAGGAGGGATAGAGAGAAAGGAAAAGGAGGTGGGGTAGCGTTGCTGATTAGAGAGGAGATTAACGCAATGGAAAGGAAGGACATTAGTTTGGAGGATGTGGAATCGGTATGGGTAGAGCTGCGAAACACTAAGGGGCAGAAAACGCTGGTGGGTGTTGTGTACAGGCCACCTAACAGTAGTAGTGAAGTTGGAGATGGTATCAAACAGGAAATTAGAAATGCGTGAGACAAAGACAAAACCGTTATAATGGGTGACTTCAATCTACATATAGATAGGGTGAATCAAATTGGCAGGGGTGCTGAGGAAGAGGATTTTTTGGAATGTATGCGGGATAGTTATCTAAATCAACATGTAGAGGAACCAACGAGAGAGCAGGCTATTTTAGACTGGGTATTGAGTAATGAGGAAGGGTTAGTTAGCAGTCTTGTTGTACGTGCCCCCTTGGGCAAGAGTGACCATAATATGGTTGAGTTCTTCATTAGGATGGAGAGTGACATTGTTAATTCAGAAACAATGGTTCTGAACTTAAAGAAAGGTAACTTTGAGGGTATGAGACGTGAATTGGCCAAGATTGACTGGCAATTAATTCTAAAAGGGTTGACGGTGGATATGCAATGGAAGACATTTAAAGACTGCATGGATGAACTACAAAAATTGTTCATCCCAGTTTGGCAAAAGAATAAATCAGGGAAGGTAGTGCATCCGTGGATAACAAGGGAAATCAGGGATAGTATCAAAGCGAAGGATGATGCGTACAAATTAGCCAGAAAAAGCAGCATACCGGAGGACTGGGAGAAATTCAGAGACCAGCAGAGGAGGACAAAGGGCTTAATTAGGAAAGGAAAAATAGATTATGAAAGAAAACTGGCAGGGAACATAAAAACTGACTGCAAAAGTTTTTATAGATATGTGAAAAGAAAGAGATTAGTTAAAACAAATGTAGGTCCCTTGCAGTCAGAAACAGGTGAGTTGATCATGGGGAACAAGGATATGGCGGACCAATTGAAGGACTACTTTGGTTCCGTCTTCACTAAGGAAGACATAAATAATCTGCCGGAAATAGCGGGTCAAAGGAGTTGGAGGAATTGAGTGAAATCCAGGTTAGCCGGGAAGTGGTGTTGGGTAAATTAAATGGATTAAAGGCCGTTAAATCCCCAGGGCCAGATAGGCTGCATCCCAGAGTACTTAAGGAAGTAGCTCCAGAAATAGTGGATGCATTAGTAATAATCTTTCAAAACTCTTTAGATTCTGGAGTAGTTCCTGAGGTTTGGCGGGTAGCAAACGTAACCCCACTTTTTAAGAAGGGAGGGAGAGAGAAAACGGGGAATTACAGACCAGTTAGTCTAACATCGGTAGTGGGGAAACTGCTAGAGTCAGTTATTAAAGATGGGATAGCAGCACATTTGGAAAGTGGTGAAATCATTGGACAAAGTCAGCATGGATTTACAAAAGGTAAATCATGTCTGACGAATCTTATAGAATTTTTCGAGGATGTAACTAGTAGCGTGGATAGGGGAGAACCAGTGGATGTGGTGTATCTGGCCTTCCAGAAGGCTTTCGACAAGGTCCCACATAAGAGATTAGTTTACAAACTTAAAGCATACGGCATTGGGGGTTCAGTATTGATGTGGATAGAGAACTGGCTGGCAAACAGGAAGCAAAGAGTAGGAGTAAACGGGTCCTTTTCACAATGGCAGGCAGTGACTAGTGGGGTACCGCAAGGCTCAGTGCTAGGACCCCAGCTATTTACAATATATATTAATGATCTGGATGAGGGAATTGAAGGCAATATCTCCAAGTTTGCAGATGACACTAAGCTGGGGGGCAGTGTTAGCTGTGAGGAGGATGCTAGGCTGGGTGAGTGGGCAAATGTTTGGCAGATGCAGTATAATGTGGATAAATGTGAGGTTATCCATTTTGGTGGCAAAAACAGGAAAGCAGACTATTATCTAAATGATGGCCGACTAGGAAAAGGGGAGATGCAGCGAGACCTGGGTGTCATGGTACACCAGTCATTGAAAGTGGGCATGCAGGTGCAGCAGGCAGTGAAGAAAGCGAATGGTATGTTAGCTTTCATAGCAAAAGGATTTGAGTATAGGAGCAGGGAGGTTCTACTGCAGTTGTACAGGGTCTTGGTGAGACCACACCTGGAGTATTGCGTACAGTTTTGGTCTCCAAATCTGAGGAAGGACATTATTGCCATAGAGGGAGTGCAGAGAAGGTTCACCAGACTGATTCCTGGGATGTCAGGACTGTCATATGAAGAAAGACTGGATAGATTTGGTTTATACTCTCTAGAATTTAGGAGATTGAGAGGGGATCTTATAGAAACTTACAAAATTCTTAAGGGGTTGGACAGGCTAGATGCAGGAAGATTGCTCCCGATGTTGGGGAAGTCCAGGACAAGGGGTCACAGCTTAAGGATAAGGGGGAAATCCTTTAAAACCGAGATGAGAAGAACTTTTTTCACACAGAGAGTGGTGAATCTCTGGAACTCCCTGCCACAGAGGGTAATCGAGGCCAGTTCATTGGCTATATTTAAGAGGGAGTTAGATGTGGCCCTTGTGGCTAAGGGGATCAGAGAGTATGGAGAGAAGGCAGGTACGGGATACTGAGTTGGATGATCAGCCATGATCGTATTGAATGGCGGTGCAGGCTCGAAGGGCCGAATGGCCTACTCCTGCACCTAATTTCTATGTTTCTATGACACTGGAATTCTCCACCCTGGAGGTTAGATTGTTGGTGATAGAAGTCATAGATCAGTTTTTCAAAGATAGGGAATGGAAAGCTGCGTGCAGTTGGCACAGAAGAAGAGTTGTGGTGTGGAGTAAATTGGCCATGGTCATATTAAATTACTGTGTGAGGAGACAGGTGGCCTACTCTTACTCTTGTCCCTTTTGTGTTATGGTTTAAAGGGGCAGAGTGCTTTGGGATGTGATTCTAGAGCAGAGGGTCTCAGCAGCCAGGTCTGGAGGAGATAAGAGAGGAGGTGAGATTTCATTGAGTAAGGCAAAACAAAATATACACCCCCTTCCAGTCCCAGGTCCCGTTCTCACCTCAGCCTTCCTTGCATTTGTTGCTCAAAGATTCCCTGTGGCCTTTCACAGACCTTGTCTCTGTCTCTGACGTGTAGAGCCCAGTGTTTTCAGTCCATCTGCCAACTGTAACAAATGTGACATCAGTCAGGGGTGCGACGGGGAAATAAAATTTGACTGTTAGAACTTTAATGGATGTTGGATTAAAATGGAGTCATGCAGCACCGCAAGTCCGCATTAATTTTCCCTCTCACATTCCCCTCTTGTGATTTTATAAACCTACATAAGGTCATCCCCTTAGCTCCTTTGCTCCATGGAAATCAATCCCAGCCTATCCAGCCTCTGTTTCTCACTCAAACCCTCCAATCCTGGTAATCAATGTTGCATCTTTTCCAGTTTACTGACACCCTTCCTGTAGCAGGGTGACCACAACTGGACATATCCCAGCAGGTGTGGTCTCCTCGAGGTCTAGTACACTGAGACAGGACGCTGCAGAGTGAACCAGACATAGATGACCTCTTGGGCTGTTTGCACCCCCTGGCCTGGCTCCGTCTCCCAGCTCCAACCCCCTCCATGTCTCCCTCCTGCCTATTTCCCCCTCCCCAGTTCAAATCCCCTTCCTCCTCTGCGTCTGCCTCACGTGTCCTCAACCCTCACCATCCCCTCTGCCCCTCCCCAGGACCCTGTGCCCATCCCCCTGCCCCCTTCCTTGCTCTCTCCTCTGCCCCCTCCCTGCTGCCCTGCCCCAGACCCCCCTCCCCTCCTGCCCCACTATCCCTCCCTCCCACCCGGCCCGGCTGCACCACTCGCTGCCCATCCTCCTTCCACCCACTCACGCAGCGTCACACAGCAGACCTTTGTCTCCATGACGGCGTCACGTAGGGCGGAGTTCGCGCTCCACCTGACGGCGTGACGTAGGGCGGGGCTTGCGCTCCACCTGACAGCATGACGTAGGGCGGGGCTTGCGCTCCACCTGACGGCGTGACGTAAGGCGGGGCTTGCGCTCCTCCCGACGGCATGACGTAGGGCGGGGCTTGCGCTCCATTTGACGGCATGACGTGTGGCGGGGCTTGCGCTCCACCTGACGGCGTGACGTGGGGCCCCCGTCTCTACCTGACGCCGGCTCATCGAGCTCACGGCGAAACTTACAAAGGGGCTCGCGATCTCCCTGACGGCGTGACGTAAACAGGGGGTCGCGGTCCGTCTGACCACGAGACGTGACGTGTTGGGAATCCTGTGGTCTAACTGACGCGTGACGTAGAGGGAATCCCACCGGCTACTTGACGCGTGACGTTGAGGGAATCCCACCCCATTGAAGGATAGTGTATGTACAGGGACATATCTATCCATGCACTGTAGGCTTGTATTTACATTGATGCATTTAAAATATGGATGTCTTGTTTTATACTTTGGCAATATTTATACTTTGGCATGTATTTTATCATGCCAATAAAGTTCTTAAATTGAAATTGAAATTGAAAATTGAGAGAAGGGAGAGAGAAGGAGAGAGAGAGAGAGAGAGAGAGAGAGAGAGAGAGAGAGAGAGAGAGGGAGAGAGAGAGGGAGAGGGAGAGGGAGAGAGAGAGGGGGGTGGGCAGAGACAGACACGCACACACACACTCGCGCATGCACGCGCACACACACACACACATACACAAATACACACACACACACACACTCACGCACGCACACACGCACACAGACATTTAACATTGCGGGAGCTAGCAAACTCACTCCAATTCGATGCATTCGTTGCATTTAACTTCTGAGGGGTTTGGAGAGAGAGATAGAGAGTGGAAGGGAGGAGTGGAGGAGAGGAGGAGAGTGGAGTGGTGTTAATATTTTCTGTGTTAAGTTTACATTTACCATGTTTTACTGAGTTTAATCTAGTTACTACATTCAGTTCATTTTGTTTTACTGTCGTTTAGTTCAGAGAGAAGGAGAGAGAGAGAGAGAGAAAGCAAGAGAGAGAGAGGGAGAGAGAGAGAGAGAGATTGAGACTGGGATGGATAGAGAGAGAGGGTGAGATGGAGAGAGGGTGAGGCGGAGAGTGAGAAATGCTGCTGGTGCCTTCGTCCTAGATTATAGTAGAGGCCATTTGGGACTGAGATGAGGAGAAACGTTTCCACCCAGAGAGTTGTGTGAATCTGTGGCCATGTGGGACTGAAATGAGACATAAAACATTATAAGCATTGGAAAGAAACACATATGAAATGACATTTAGATGTAAAACGATTATTAGATTATTCAGATAAAATAATTACTAAATTAAAAGCAATCAAATAAAATATTTAAAATTGAATAAAGCAGGAATAGAAGTTACAGTGCAGTATAGGTAATTAATAAATTGTATTGTTTACTGAAAGGCAGCGGCAAACAGAAAGTTCAAGTTCAAGTTCAAGTGAGTTTATTGTCATGTGTCCCTGTATAGGACAATGAAATTCTTGCTTTGCTTAAGCACACAGAAAATAGTAGGCATTTACTACAAAACAGATAAATGTGTCCATATACCATTATATAAATATATACACACATGAATAAATAAACTGGTAGTGCAAATAACAGAAAGTGGTTGCTAATAATCAGAGTTTTGTCCGAGCCAGGTTTAATAGCCTGATGGCTGAGGGGAAGTAGCTATTCCTGAACCTGGTTGTTGCAGTCTTCAGGCTCCTGTACCTTCTACCTGAAGGTAGCAGGGAGATGAGTGTGTGGCCAGGATGGTGTGGGTCTTTGATGATACTGCCTGCCTTTTTGAGGCAGCGACTGCGATAAATCCCCTCGATGGAAGGAAGGTCAGAGCCGATGATGGACTGGGCAGTGTTTACTACTTTTTGTAGTCTTTTCCTCTCCAGGGCGCTCAAATTGCCGAACCAAGCCACGATGCAACCGGTCAGCATGCTCTCGACTGTGCACCTGTAGAAGTTGGAGAGAGTCTTCCTTGACAATCCGACTCTCCGTAATCTTCTCATGAAGTAGAGGCGCTGATGAGCTTTTTTGATAATTGCGTTGGTGTTCTCGGACCAGGAAAGATCTTCAGAGATGTGCACGCCCAGGAATTTGAAGTTCTTGACCCTTTCAACCAACGACCCGTTGATATAAATGGGGCTGTGGGTCCCCCTCCAACTCCTTCCAAAGTCCACAATCAGTTCCTTGGTTTTGCTGGTGTTGAGGGCCAGGTTATTGCGCTGGCACCATATGGACAGTTGCTCGATCTCTCTTCTATACTCTGACTCATCCCCATCAGTGATACGCCCCACAATAGTGGTGTCGTCAGCGAACTTGATGATGGAGTTCGCACTGTGGTTGGCTACGCAGTCATGGGTATAGAGTGAGTACAGCAGGGGGCTGAGCACATTTCCACCAATACGAACAGACTGTGGTGGCGGCGCGACTCCGTGTTCCAGCGGCCCCTTCAGCCTGTCTGTCTTTTTTTAATTTTTTGTCTAGCTAAATATAGTTAATGTTATAATACTGTTATTAACTGTGTATATGTGGGGGGGTGGGGGTGGAGGGGGAACGTTTAAAAATATCTTCCCTGCACGGGAGACCCAACCATTTTCCTGTCGGGTCTCCGTTGTCATAGATTTTCGTAGCTCCCGCAACGCGACTTCTCCGGCCCATGTCGCGGCTTGGAACGACCCGGAGCTGGGCCGTACATCGCCCAGCGCGGCTTTAATGGCCGCGGAACATTCTAGCACCTGCAGGGGGCTCCAACTTTGTGACATTTAGGCCCGGAGTGGGACCGTACATCGACCCACGCGGCCTTAATGGCCGTGGGACTTATCATCGCCCGCCTGGGTCTTCAAAATCGGGAGAAAAATGGTGCAGTGGAGTGAAAAGACTTTACCTTCCATCACAGTGAGGAGGAGGTTCACTGTGATGTATGTTTGTGTAAATTGAATTGTTTGTATGTCTGTATAAATTGTCTCTGTTTGTATGGCTGTGGAAACTAAGTTTCGTTTGAGCCTCACTGAGGTTCAAATAACATGTAATAAATATTCAATTCAATATGAAAGTCCTGACATCCCAGGAATCAGTCTGGTGAACCTTCTCTGTACTCCCTCCATGGCAAGAATCTCCTTCCTCAGATTAGGAGACCAAAACTGTACGCAATACTCCAGGTGTGGTCTCACCAAGACCCTGTACAACTGCAGTAGAACCTCCCTGCTCCTATACTCAAATCCTTTTGCTATGAATGCCCACATACAATTGGCTTTCTTCACTGCCTGCTGCACCTGCATGCCTACTTTCAATGATTGGTGTACCATGACACACAGGTCTCATTGCATCTCTCCTTTTCCTAATCGGCCACCATTCAGATAATAGTCTGCTATCCTGTTTTTGCCACCAAAGTGGATAACCTCACATTTATCCACAATATACTGCATCTGCCATGCATTTGCCCACTCACCCAACCGGCTTCACGGGCTGGCTTTGCTGGTTACACGACGTATGACTAGTGACATGGTAGACCTCCAGCTAGTTAAGTTGACCGCATCAGATCTGCACCATTTACCGATGTGTCCTGAAGTTATCACCGGCGCTGGATCTCGGAGACTCGGCTTCTCGTTGTTGGTGGCGATTGCTGGGCTTGTCTGGGGGCTGCACGGCACTGGTAAGCAGACACAGTTGCTGTTCTGCTGGTTAGGCTTCTAGGTGCTAGCGTCTAGCGTCTAGCTTCTAGCTGTGCTGTCCCGCTACAGCACTGCCTGTTGCAGGGCGATCGTGCGTTCCCGTTCCAACTCTTTGCGAACCAAATACATATCTTGTCTTTAACTTTATGTTCGATCTTGAGAATACCTCAAATCGACTGCGATTCTGTTCCTGCTAACGGAATCAACATCCTCGTCACCAAATTGTTAGGTATTTGTGCTGGAAACTGACTTAAATAAGACTGAGAACACACAGGTACTTAACATTCTTCTTGTATTGAAATCACCATCTTGAGTCTCTCTGCGCATGTGTACCTTCGCCCATGGCCTTCAAATATGCTCATCATATTCTCATACACAACAGGGGTGGAGAGGAGAGGGGAGGAGGAGAGGAGACAATCTCTTATCTCCACTAATTATCATTGGTGCTGGATTTGTGGGGAGGGGAGACGAGAAGAGAGGAGGAGGTAGCAGAGGGGAGG
>NW_022630612.1:25000-92071 GCF_010909765.2 Amblyraja radiata | reverse complement strand
GACACAGAGAGGGGCACAGAGGCACAGAGGGGGACACAGGGGCACAGAGAGGTGCACAGGGGCACAGAGGGGGCCACAGGGGCACAAAGAAGGACACAGAAGCACAGAGAGGGACACAGAAGCACAGAGAGGGACACAGAAGCACAGAGAGGGACACAGAAGCACAGAGAGGGACACAGAAGCACAGAGAGGGACACAGAAGCACAGAGAGGGACACAGAGGCACAGAGAGGGAGGAGAGGAGGCGGGTAGTGGGAAGCGGGCAGCGGGGAGCGGGGCGGGCTTCAACCAAATGACTGCGTGTTCAGCGACTTCAATCCAGAGTCCATGGGGGGTGGGGTCGTCACAGGGGAGGGCTGGTTCGTTCGAGGGCAGAGACAGAGAGAGGACTGCTGGTGGACGTGGAATCGAGGAAGGCCGCAGCCAGGCGGGCGGTCATGGCACCAATGATCCCGAGCATGGGGCAGATGACCGGCCGAGCGGGGCCAACTGCGAGTGGGGCTGACTGCGAGAGGGCAGGGCCACGCAAGCGAGCAGGGCCACGGCGAGCGGGGGGGGGGGCGATAAAAGGAATGCGAGAAGTGGGGGCGGGGGTGACGTCACTTGCAGCGCGTGGAAAACAGTGCGGAGCAGGCTGTGCGTGGAAAACAGAGTGCCCAGGCCGGGCGAGCAGGACCCATTGTGATGTCATCAGCTCGTTTATTTTCTAAGTTATTTGAAATTTTTGAACATTTTCATAAATAACTCAAGAAATAAAGCTCGAAATTTACAGGTAAGCCAATTTTTGACTCCAGGGGATAAATCTCTACCGGAATATGTAAAAAAATTCCCGTTAGTGCGTCGTTTCTTTGAGTAGATGTGATCACACACAAACAAATAAATACATACACACACACACACACACATCCACATCCAAGATCAGAGTTTTATAGTAATAAGGATATCAAACTTCTATGAATCCCTTTAAATTACTTTTGCCTTGGTATTTTGTCCTCCCACACAAAATTAAGTTAACAAAGTAAAATATTCTGAATTCAATATCTCTGGAGAATACCCAGCTTCCTGCTTTAGTGAACGCTGTTAAATTCTGTTAATTTCACCAATATTATTCTTTTATATAAGTACTTTGCATGTAATTCCACAGCAATATTTTTGAAGATCTCCACCTATTTTTCATATATTCACAACAGATGAATCCATCAATCCCACCTCTCAGTAACTATAAATGAGCTGCCAAAGTGATCTTCACAATTTAACCTGAACAATGGTAGAATTGGGAAAAGTTCCAAAAATAAAGTTTACTATTACCTCACTGCCATTGCCTGGATATCCCATGCAAGGTACATTGCTCAGGTCCACTTTCCTCACATCCAGAATGGTTATTTTTCATCAAAGGAAAGAAGTAGTACCTGGCCATTCGAACTAGTCTCCTATATAATTTCCAGCGATTGTCTGATGCTCAGAGGCCTTTTTCTCTCTTCAAACTCCTGCCTTCTGCAACATCTCTCAGGTCTTTGTAGCTGAGCATTGGCAAGAGAGTTTTGGAGTTTGCCATATTCAAGTAGTGTCCCACAACCTACAGAAATAGATTTAATACTATAGAAGTCTCATCACAAACCATATCCCAAAAACTCAAAACCAAAGAGGAGAATTCAATCTACATGTCGAAGTAAAACAGATTTGACCATATTTTGAGAACTAACCTGAGCTTACAAAATAGAATGTGGAATACTTTTCATTACAAATTTCATGTGAGCCCGCAAGTCCTCAGCAATCATTTAGGTTAGCTAGCTGTAGTCTTGCACAAATGTGTAGAGGCTTAAATAAAATATTATAATGGCAGTTAATAAATGGTAATGACATTCTGTGATTCCTACTAATATTTTATTAAAGTACACTATGTACGGATTATAACTGCTTCCTGAAACATTATACATGGATTTACTCATAGTATTAGCTTCTGCATTCTGGTAATATTTGCTCTTTGTAATACATGTTCTGTCTTTATTAAGTATATATTCTCCTTGTATAACAGTAACATTTTATACCTGCTCGAATTTAACGTTCAAAACACAGGAATATTGAAACATAAATAGATTATTTACTTCATCAAGCCTGCTACAGCATTTAATGAGATCATGGATTATACTTATATTTTTCCTAATTTTTGAACACCTTTGGTCATTGAAATCTATCAATGTCAGATTTAATTGGCTTAATACCAATTGATTTTGCCAAATGAGATTTCCAAATTTATACTATTCTCAAGTCTAGAAAGTGGATCTAGTTGTAACTATCTATGCACAAACCATAGTGAGTCCCACTCTTCAAGAATTTGATCCGTACTTCAGTATGCCTGCCATTTTTACAGTACCATTCACAAATGTAAAGGCAATATCAATCTGCGTGGTGCTCATCTTGAGAAATTGCAGAATCTCTACAATTTACAACTTAGCACTCAATGACGATTCTTGACAAATCTCACGAGCTCATTGGGCCAGATCAACGCATGTGGGTCTCCATCACATTGTAGAGCACTGAGTCTTCCTGTCTTCCTCACATTTGTGACTGCACTGTGGCTGCTCTGAAGAGTATGCTTTGAGTATACAGTCAGCGCCTGAAAGGTAAGGCAACAGCAAGTTCTGCAGACTTTTGGGAATTGTGCAGACAGCCACTGAAATAAATTAAAAAGGTTGCATATCCCTAAAGATCGTACTACCAGGATTTTCACCAATTTTCTTGGTTTATTTTGATGGTCTCCTGATTGGATGCTGGTGCCGCAAGTGGAACGCATTTGGGCAAATTCCAATTTTCAAGCATCTTTCAGTACCTTCTTCATGAAAAGAATGACTTTAATTGTTGGATTGTGTTTTGTAACCTTAGATTCCGCAGTTTACATAAATGATATCCATTCTTCTGCCCCATTAGCTAATATTTCATACATTTTAATCACCCCTGAACCTTCTATATTCCGGAATATACATCATCAGTTCCTGCCCTCATCTCTTCTCATAATTTAACAATTTCTGTAGTATTCATACTGCATTTGATCAATGTAACTTTCTTAATGTGTGATATAGTCAAATCATTCACAATTTTTCAGGTGTTACAGGACCAGAGCTTCATGATATAAACTAAAGGACCTGTCCGACTTGGGCGTCATTTGCGCATCACTTACGCAACAGGCCGGTAGTGACTGACGCACGATAGTCGAGCGAAAATCGTTTAGCAGTATGACAGTCGCACGCCAAGTGCTCTTGATGGTCCTGCTTCTTTTGGGAGCCATTTGTGATGTTGTTCGTACTTAGTCCGATCTCTGTGGCAAGGATTTTCCCAGTGAAAAATTTTCACCATTTCGCACGCCTTACACCCACATACGTGGTGCAGCACTCAAATGACACGCAAATGGCGCGCCGCCGGCATACGGGATGTTTACGGACGTTGACGCGCAGTGACGCATAATAAATTAGCAAAGGCAATGTTTGTGTGTCACGGTACATAACCATGCGTCACCACGCACTACACCTATGCCGTCAGTATATCAGCTTATGCCATCAGTATGTCAAGGGATACGTCACGCAGGTGGCGCTCGATGATTTTGAGCTTCCCAAAATCCTGGGGCGCCGCGCATTATCGTGCGTCACTGCATTCGCCACCTCACCACGCGCCATGCGCGCATCACGACGCGCCAACCAATTTTTAGGATGCCCAAATGGGACAGGCCCTTTATAGGCTTCGTTATGTTGATACAAGGAACTGCAGAAGCTGGTTTACAAAAAAAGACAAAAAGCACTGGAGTAACTCAGTGGACCAGGCAGCATCTCTGGAGAACATGGATAGATGACATTTATGGTCGGGTCCAAAGAGGGTACCGACCCAAAACATCACCTATGCATGTTTTCCAGAGATGCTGCCTGACCTGCCAAGTTACTCCAGCACTTTGAAACATCATTATCTCACTGATATCAGATCATTCCAATTATTGATAGTTTCACATTTTGGCAAATTTTAACTTAGGCAAATGTTTCTGTTCCCTCAGCACTATTACATGTTAGTAGATACTTGAGCTCATGAATTACAAGTACAATAAGAATTTTGTTATCTCAAGCTTTAAACAAAATTTCATTTTTGCTGCATATTCTAGTAATACTTTAAATCAACGTTCATGATTGAGATTTTAGTCTCTTTTCATTTTGATTTGATTTTTCCCTTAAACTGCCATTGCACAATGTAAAACGGCAACTTAAGTGCAATTGACATTTTGTATCCCAACCAGAACTTTAAAAAAGTTTGACTACAATGTATTTCACCCCCGAAAAAGAGTTATAGCAATGCATAGAATTGCATAAGCAAGTCAAAATCTATTTCCCCATACTGTATTAGAGAAGTAGAGCAGTAGTAAATATTTGGTTTAGTCACTTAGGGGAAATAATATTAGTTTGGATAGTGTTACAGCAGATGAATTCCAAGTTCCTGTTCTATGCAATCTGTATCTCGTGAATGTTCTTAATTGTGAAGAGACACAATTGCATTGCAACTCTGAAACTGAATTCTGAATTACATGAGACTGGGCAGAAATAGAAAAGGATACTATCTGTTCTTCATCACAGGAATAAAACAATAACAAAGAAAAAAACTTGCTGTAGGAAATATTGCAAACCCATGCTGTTTTAGAGGTCTGGAACATCTGTTACACACTATGAATTAAGCCTGCATTAGGTGATATATTTTGTAAATTCCATTCCAGTTAGAACGGGATCAACTAATGTGCCATTCAAATTATCATTGTTCAGCCAATATAAATAACAATATATTTCTTAAATAGCTTATTTCAGTTCTCCAGGCACAAACCAGTGAATGCTAATTTACCAAATGTATAATTGCCACTTTCATTGCATCAAAGCATAACATGAGCTGGGGTGGGAGATTGCAACAGGTCCACCCTGTTTCAACGAATGCAATCAACGTGGCGTGCACAAACAGAAGATCAAACAGAACAAAGGCACACAAAAATGCTGGAGAAACTCAGCGGGTGCGGCAGCATCCGTGGAGCGAAGGAAATAGGCAACGTTTCGGGCCGAAACCAAGGGTGCAGCACCATAGATGCTGCTGCACCCGCTGAGTTTCTCCAGCATTTTTGTGTACCTTCGTTTCCAGCATCTGCAGTTCCTTCTTAAAACATCAAACAGAACAAGTTGTCTTACAACTTTAGGCTGTGCACGCCACACGCAAGAAGTAGATAACATGAGCTGTTGTTCCAAAGTCTTATTTTATCAATCTCTTTTCTCCATACTTTTAAGAATATGTCTCAGCTAAGATCTGAAAAACATATTGTCTGTTGTGGCATTATCAGCCATTGCTATGCTTGAAGTGTTAACTCAAGTGGTAAGCTGCAGCATGCCAACATCATTGTGTTCAAGCACCCTCTATTGGCCACCAGAAGAATATCCTCGTTTTTTTAATGTAAACAAATCCTCGTTTTTTTGATTGTCTACATTGTTGTTAGGCGGAGAGGCGTTTCTCCCCTACTTTGATGTTTTAGAAACTGCTCAGGTAGTCAATCAACTGTAGATTAGTGACTACTTCCATTGTTATTTGGATTTCAGATTATATTTAGTTTAGTTTGAGTTTAGTTTACAGATACAGTGCAGAAACAGGCCCATCGAGTCCGTTCCGACCAGCGATCCTCACATGTCAACACTATCCTACACACACTAGGGACAATTTGCATTCATACCAAGCCAATTAACCTATAAACCTGTACATCTTTGGAGTGTGGGAGGAAACGGAAGATCTCAGAGAAAACCCACGGGGTCACGAGAACGTACAAACTCCGTAAAGACAGCACCCGTAGTCGGGTTCAAACCCTCGTGTCTGGTGCTAAAAGCGCTGTAAGGCAACAATATTGCTGCACCACTGTTGCGTCCCATCTCAATGCTTCATGCCAATCACTTCATAACTACTGGATGCCTCAGGGACAGCTGCAGGCAATGGAGCATACCAGTCAATATGTTGCTGAGAGTGCATCCAAAAGAGGACTTGGATGAGGTTTAATTATGTTCAGTAAAGCTATCCTTATTCTTGTCACCAAATATTATTCTATGACACAGATACTTTTTACATAATCTTATTATTTTTGCATATTAATTATGATTGAGATTATACATGAGCAAGATTATCGTTACAAATATTATATTCTCAGTACAGTAGCAAATTTTTATCGTTTGATTTGCAACGAGTATCCAGGTATAAGCCTGCAGAACATCCAGCATATGTGCTTTTGGCGAGAACCCAGATGTCAGTAATCTTGGCCGCCACTATAAGTATCTGAGAAAGCCTGCTTGGGGTTGGACCTACATTAGTCATGCTCTATATCAGAGAAAAAAAGTTAGTAAAGGATATTCTCCCTCCTATTTCTTCATTCTTGTTTTATTTTCTTCATTACACTTAGTCCCCAAAATTCCAAAGGACCATTTTGTAAAAGGCTGGGAATTCTGATTACAATCCAGCTGAATTTTCATGTAAATGCAAACCAATTTGTTTCTAGAAATGATTGAAAATAATACAGGCGTAGATGCATAATTCATTGAATCTGAGTCAGTAGTTTACAATTCTAAATTATTACCCTTTTTCCCCCAATCACTGAACATCAGCATCTCTTCAATATCTAATTGAACCCACACTTTCTAAGTCCCTACCTGGTCGGAGGGGTTGCCTTCCTCCGAGCAGCGTCTTCGACCTGTCCTCGCGGCCTACCAGCGGGTCCTGGAGCAACGTTTCCCTGAGGGGACCTGGCCAGAACATCGGCTTTGGCGGCGGCGCAGAACATCGGCTTTGGCGGCGGTGCAGAACATCGGCTTTGGCGGCGGCTATGGAGCGCTATTGCGGAGCGGGCGATGCCTTTCCTGGGTCGCCGCGCTGGGACTCCAGTATGCTTGGTACCGCCGAGGAAAACATCGTGGAGCCGCGGTTCTGCGGAGCGGCCAGCTGCGACGTTGAACTTACATCTCGCCGAGATCACCAGTGTGCGGAGCTCCGTCTGGCGTGGTCTGTTGGCTTGGAAGCCGCAGGCTCCGGTGGGAAGGCGGCCGTTCCTGGCACCCCAAGCCGCTGGGGGTTCTCCCGACGCCGGAGTACCATCACCCGGCGAGAACATCGGGCGCCGAGCCGGCGACTGTGGAGGCCTCAATAGGCCCGACTATGGGTGGACAAGAGGATGGGGACTGGACTTTGTGCTTTCCCCCACAGTGGGAATCACTGTGGGGGGATGTTTTGGTGTTGAATTTCTTTATGAATACTGCGTTGTATTTTTATTAGTGTGCTGCAAGGACATCAGAATTTCCCCTGAATAAGGGGATTAATAAAGTAATCAATCAATCAATCAATATGTACAATGCCACAGGAAATATGATGGTTTTCGAAAGAGTTAACAGCAACAATACACATTTCCAGAGCTAGACTGAACTAATTTCTAAATAGGAGCAATAGAAACCTAGAAAATCACCTCATTAAGTATACAGTATTTACTGCTTTTCATTCTCCCAACAAATCCCAAGTTAATTTTCACTGTACGTGCAAATACTTCTTTATAATAAATTTAATAATAATAAATTTTATATTTAATGGGCGCCTTTCATACAAAATCTCAAGGACACCTTACATAGTAATCGGAATTAAAACATATAATCGGAGTAAAACAAGTAATTAAAGACATCACAATGACACAAATTAAAAACAGAATTCAATCCAAAAACAGAAAATCAAAAACACAGTGTGAAGAGAGAGCAGCGGCAACCAATTCGTGCCAGCGTCCACTCTCTCTTCACGGCAGCCATCTTGGACACAGACCTACAAGACTACAGTTAGACAAAAAAAAAAATCATCCCCCCACAGTGGATAGCACTGTGGAGGAAGGCACAATGTCCAGTCCCCACCCCATGTTCACCCCAAAGTCAGGCCTATTGGGGCCACTGCAATTGCCTCTACGGAGGCCCGATGTCCCTGGCCGTTCTCACCGGGTGGTCTTGCCCCGGCGTCGGGAGAGTCCTTTCGGCGGCTGGGCCACTTGGAACGGCCGCTTCTTGGTTGGAGCCCGCGGCTGCCGAAGCCGACAAGGCCGCGCTGGTTTGGCGCTCCTAGGCTCCAGATGAAAAAGTCGGCGACCGCTCTCCTCACTGCCGCCTTGCCGCCTCTACGCACGCCGCCTCTACGCACGCCGCCTCTCCGCTCCGCAAACCCGCAGCCCGGAGATGTTGCTCACGGCGGTCCAGCTCGCCAGAGCTCCAGCGCGGCGACCCAGGCAAGGCATCGCCCGCTCCGCTCCGCTCCAGCGCTCCAGCGCTCCAATGCAGTGCCGCCACGCAGGCCGAGGTGCTGGGTGGTTCCCGCCAAGGAACGGCGCTCCAAGCCCGCTGGTAGGCCACGACGACGGGTCGACGGGCAGCCCGGAAAAAAGGCTGCCACACCGACCAGGTAGGGACCTATAAATAAAGTAACACCTACCCCCCCACATTAAAAGACCATATCCCCTACAAACAAAAAAACAGGACTCACTAAAAACTAGAAAAAAAACGAATTTAAGACGGACGGCTGCTGCTAGCAGCCGTTCACCAAGATGGCTCCTCCTCCTCCTTTATGTTGCAAACCAGAGTATAACCAGAGTGACACAGCTAGGAAATTCAAATTTTCTGCATTCCCAGTAGAATGCGTCATATGAGATAAACATAAGTAAAGATTGATTGCAACATTGTAGCCATTTTTTCCAGTCTGTCCTCTTTTTGAATTGATTTTCCTGCTGCAAGCATAGGTTCTGTAATAATACCATATTATTTCATAACTGACACTATTGGATAGATTCATTTGCACATAAGGTAAATACTAGAGGATTAATCAAGCTTCCCAATAGCAAGAGTGGGAAGCTGAAAGCATTTTCATGGTCAGTCCTTATTACATTACTCCTATGCACTTCTTGTTAGTATATAAACACTAAGATAATGTGACAACCATAGTGGGATAGGAAATGAGGGTACTCGCTCTGGAACCAAATTGGTAGCTGGAGGCAGATCATTAAAGAAGTTCAATGGGGGTATTGTTGTTTGAGATGGTGGGTGGAGTGAGGATGATGGGTGATGGCCATCAGCAAGTGGAAAATTATGCTACTCCAGCTTCTGCAAAAGTTAATAGTGGATTTACCATCAGGATTCAGCGGGATTTATGGACAATGAGGAGATGTTTGGAAGCAAGACAGTGGTAGGAGGCAGATTGAATAGTGGCATTCAAAGATAACTGGATAGATTTTTAAAAGCTGCAAGGATATGGAAAGAGAATATGAGACTTGGATTAACTGAATTGTTTTTACATAAATCTGCATTGGCCAATTCTAAATGGCCCCTTACATGTTGTAGCCTTTCCGTAATTTTATAATTTTAGGGTTTGTGCTTCCTTATTATTTTCTGGACTATTTATCTTTCCTCCAAAACTGAAAACTCCAATTTCTGTATTAGTTCTCCAGTTAACATAATTATTCTGGATTATATATCCTTTTCTATAACTAGAATAGTGATCATTATTCTGATCACTATTCTCACAATACTCACAGTCTATGACATTCTCTCCTTAACATAATTCATGATTTAGGACTAGAACCAACGATGCCTCCTTTTCTTCAGTGGGCAGGAAAGATACTAAGAAAAGTTTCTTATTTCAAAGTACCTATTCAAAGTAGAGAATTTCCATGATCCCACCCAATTCTGTATTTCGAGGGATGTGGGATGCGATCTCGCTGGCTCTCCAGAGAAATGGGTCTTCACTCATCCCTAAGTAATTGGATTCTCAACTTCCTCATCAGCAGAACACAATTAGCACTAAGTGGCAACAACATTTGTCCTCAATAATCATCAACACAGGAGTACCTTAAGGTTGTGTGCTCAGTCTGCTACTCTGCTCTTTCTATCCATTCAAACGTGTAGCCAGACACAGCTCCAAAGCCATCTTTAAACTCACTGACAATACTTCCGTTGTTGGACAAACAACATAGTTTTGCGATGTCTCACCACAAATCAGATAATCTAAATGTAGAAACAAAGAACTGCTGATGCTGGTTAATACGTAAAAGGGCACAAAGTGCTGGAGTAACTCAGCAGGTCAGGCAGCATCTCTGGAGAATGTGGATCGGTGATGCTTCAGGTCGAGACCCATAATATCACCTATCCATCTTCTCCAAAGATGCTGCCTGACCTACTGAGTTACTCCATCACTGTGTCTTTTTAGATAATATAGATTTTGCCTTTCACATCCTCATTTTCAGGCCTACCTATGTTATTTAGTACAGATCAACAAAGGGATCGATTATACTTAATCCAATGGCCTACTGCAGAACCAATGGTAACTAAACACTGGAACATTATATGTATCAATGACTTCCTAAAAGTAGTAATTGTTTTAACTATTGAATCCTTTGTACTGCTGATCAACATAGATGTCTGGTAGGAAGCAAAGTAGCACAGGAGCTGAAAGAAATGAACATAACAACAATATAATCTAATTGGCACTCAAAGACTGTGCAGCTCCTTAGTGGGGTTAACAACATTACAAGCTTCCAACTAAAGATAATCTAAACCTATTGCACAAATGCTGCATTTTGTAGGGTGGAGCAGAGACAAATGGCTGATTCAAATGGTGGAAGCACTTTGTTTCATACAACCCTCAGAAATATAATCTGATCAACATGCTGTGCCTCATCTCTACATAATGCATCACAACTGAACCTCTCTCACACGAGCATGTCTGTTTAATTCTCCTCAAGTCAGGAATCTAAATCAGAAGGGGCACATTGCAGAAGATTTTACCTCTCGGAAAGCAATTTAACCCATATTGCACACAAGCAACAGCAGATGCCCTTTATAAAAAAAGGCACTGGAATAACTCAGCGGGCTAGTCAGCATCTCTGAAGAAGGGTCCCAACATAAAACGTTGCTTATCCATATTCTCTAGAAATGTTATCTGACCTGCAAAGTTTCTCCAGCACTTTGTGCCTCCCCCAAATTATGCTGTTTTTCACAGGAATCCCTGCCTGGAAAATGATCATGACAGTGGGAGCCGTACAAGGATGGGTTAAATCTTGAGGGGGGAAATAATCTGGCAGCAGCACTCAGCTGTAATCTGTTGCTGGCCAGCATGGTATGAATGGCATGAATATATAACTCTCACAATGAAGAGTGCAGCTGTCAGTCAGCTAAATTCGCAGTGGGAAGGCATCATTCAAACGAGGAATAGCCTGCAGCATATGGCAAACAATTTTATATGAAACTTTCTGGATGCAGCCAGAGCAATGATGCCAGCATATATCAGCAATGTTCCTCGTTCCTCACAACTTATAATGGGTGCAATAAAAAAGGATGATTTCATGTGTAGCTGTGTCTTAACAGAAATTTATAACCAAACTAGATGAATATATAAAGGAAAGTAAATAGATGATTTGTCCTTGGACTAGACATCCCAGAATCCTAAATTTCAGTATCCTATGTATGGATTTACAGTTCCCAACACCACATTGCGGTGCTCCTCCTTGTGTGCCTGTAATCTGGTTTCTGAAAGGCCACTCTGCCCATCGGATGGATTGTGAACAAATAGCCTTGAAGACCCCGGAGAAACTTTTGCTTTCAAGGAACCAGCTTCAGATTGATGCCAATTATGCGAGCGGTCTGGGATTGTTGGCAGTGGCACATGAGTGTGCGTGCTTCTGTAGCGCTTGCTGCGCCAGTTGACTTGATGCCCATTTGAAGGTGTCGTCAATGTCACGAACCTGTGCACTTTTAGGGGAGTACAATGGCTTAGGGGATTGCATCGACAACAGTGCGATGGTCATATGCATGCAGACCACTCCACCACTGTATTAATTTCCTGACCCATCAAACTGGAAACAGTTAGGGGCACAGTGCGTGTGAAACTCTGATCATAATAAAGGTGAATCTAAGTGGGGAGCACCTATGTCTGCTCCCACAGGGTGATCTCACACTTGCATAACTATTCTTATGCAGGGGATCAACCTGTTCATACAAGACTTCTCTCTACTCATATGGATGGGTAATCTTCTGATATGCTGTCTCCCTCTCTTCATGTCCAGCATCCAATGTTTCTGAAGCACAGTGAGATGCTTATAGATAGCATGTCTGAGACGATAAACAACAACATCTCCTTGCTTAATTACAGCAGCAGCAGTCAGGGCTTTTCAATGCTTCACAAGAATAGCAAGCTGGTGCATAGTGTCGCAGTTCTGATGAAGCAGAAAGCTGCACCCAAGAGGCAGAGATGACACTCAGCTGTTTCAGAGGAAGACAGCATAAATGCCTCTATCTGTGCCTCCCTCGCATATAACACAGGTAGTTTAATCCTTTACCGTGTGAATCTTTGAACTGATGCTGGGAGATTATCAGATGCAATGGTGCTTTCTGCAAATATTCATTATCCTTTTCATATTCCCTGTTAGTCTCATCCCTTCCCTGCAGGATCCCAACCAAATGCATCTGTTCCATTATTCGTTCTCTTTTAAGTAAGGTGACACAAAAGTGCAGTCAAGCAATGTCTTAGTTTTCAGTCTACTCATGGTATTCTCTCCGGGATGGCGGGACTGTCATATTTTGATAGAATGGAGCGGCTGGGCTTGTATCAGGCACGTGCCGTCAGGGTAGGCAAGGTAGGCACTGCCTACCCTGACTAAAATTATGAATGGCAATTATTAAATATAAATAGTAAAGGCATGGGAGAATTATGCCTATCCAAGAGATCGATCTCTTAGGTAGGCATAATTCTCCGTGCCTTTCAACCACAGCACTTGTAACACGCGAAGGTCTGTGCAGCCCACGTGCCGTCAGCGCTGCTTCAAGCCGTCAATGACAAGCGGGGCCGAAGGCAGCTGAAATTCTGCCTTTGCAGCACTGCGCATGTGCAGCAGCCTACTACGCATGCACAGCGCTAGTTTCTTGGCGGGTTTTTCAAATATGGATTGTCATTATTTTAAGTGTATCTTAGGAAACAAAGAGTGAAGAATGGAGTTTGTGTACCGATAACATGGTAAGTACATTTCTTGGTGCTTTATGTTTGTAAATACCGTATTTCCCGGGGTGGGGGGAGCTCCTTTCATATTGTTTGAGGAGTCTGGCCCAGGGTAAAGTTGCGGGGAAGGCAGGTGTGTTGTGAAGGAGGGGATCGGGGCCAGTAACCCACTTGCGATGCTCCGGGCACGGAGCCACCGCATTGTGGCCGGGGAGTGAATTAGCTCGGGTGGCTGTGAATGGCCACCGGGACTGGACAGCCCCTTCTGCTGGTGCCCGCACACCTCTGGCAGTGCTCTCCATCTGAAAACCTCTCTCCTGCTACTCGCCGGCCTCACTCATGTCAGCCGCTTCCCGCAAATCCTTAAATTCCGACAGCGCGCTCAAGGGACCAATTGAGATTACTCGGCTGTCGGAATTTAAGGATTTGCGGGAAGCGGCTGACATGAGCGAAGCCGGCGAGAGATGTTCAGACGGAGAGCACTGCCAGAGGTGAGCGGGCCGGCCGAAGTCGCTGAAGTGGCAGCCGGTTCTGCTGTCCGTGCCCGGAGCGCTGCAGCAGCGGTGAAGCACCACCCGAGCTGCTTCCCTCCCCGGAAGTGGCGGCCAGTTCTGCTGTCCATGCCCGGAGCGCTGCGGCAGCAGTGAGTGAGTCTGACATGATCTCCGACCCCCTCCTTCTCAACACTCCTGCCCTCCACGCATCTTTAACCCCGGGCACAGACTCTCCACACGCTGTGAAAGGAACTCTCCCTCCAATTGGTCCCTTGAATTAGTATTGTCATTCAATAAGATGACAACTGATTCAACTTGTCCCGCGGTGTGCTCCCGTTTTTCCCACCATCTCTCCACCTGCCTTCATCCTCCGTCCCCCACCCATTCAGTAATTAAAAAAATGAAGGAGATTTAGAAGCCTTGGGAAAATTGAATTGTTACTTATTTTTATTTTTTACGGAAAGAACAACGTGCGCAGACGCTTTAAGATTTTTTTTTAAAAGCCGACTGACTGCCTACCTTGAGTAATTACTCACGGCACGTGCCTGGCTTGTATACTCTGGAATTTAGGATGAGAGGGGATCTTATTGAAACATAAGATTATTAAAGGATTGGACATGCTAGAGGCAGGAAAAATGTTCCCGATGTTGGGGGAGTCCAGAACCAGAGGCCACAGTTTAAGAATAAGGGGTAGGCCATTTAGAACGGAGATGAGGAAAAACTATTTTACCCAGAGAGTTGTGAATCTGTGGAATTCTCTGCCTCAGAAGGCAGTGGAGGCCAATTCTCTGGGTGCTTTCAAGAAAGAGTTAGATAGATCTCTTAAAGATAGCTGAGTCAGGGGATATGGTGAGAAGGAACAGGGCACTGAATGTGGATGATCAGCCATGATCACAGTGAATGGTGATGCTGGCCCGAAGGGCCGAATGGTCTACTCCTGCACCTATTGTCTATTGTCTTTCATTTATTTTATTTGGAATATGAAAGAGAGAAAAAGAGAAAGAGAAGAAATGAATGGATTTGGAAATGAGATTAAAAAAGAAGCATTTTACAGGTTCCCCCAAATGGTTACTTTCATTATGTTAACTTAACAATTACTATACATATAGAACATATAGATTGCCAAATTAAATAATCCCACTTGCATTCGTGTGATCCATTTACCTCTATCCCTTGCCTGTTCACATGGCACACAAGAAACTGCAGAATCTGAAATTCATGTATCTGTCTAATTGCCGAGTAAATGTTTAAATCATATCTGTTTCCACCAGGTAGACAAAAGTGCTGGAGAAACTCAGCGGGTGCAGCAGCATCTATGGAGCGAAGGAAATAGGCAACGTTTTGGGCCGAAACCCTTCTTCAGACCCTGTTTCCACCACCTCCCCAGCATCAATTTCAGACTCCTATTCTCTGTGTAAAAAGAAATCTTACATATCACGATATGAAGTACTCATTTAATATCTTGCCCTCATCCTCTGATTCCAGGTATAAAATTGCTCCTTTGTTCTTGAATAGTCCTATCCTCTTGATAGATACCCATTTGTTTTTAGTTTATGTGTAAAATTCCTTGGGATTCATCTCGCCAAGAAAATTCATGGCCTTGTTTGGCTCACTTGATTATCTGTTTAAGCTCATTCTTGCTTCCTTGATATTTCTCTAGGCCCATGACCAATTTCAGTTCCCTAAACCTTACATATGCTTCCTTTGAGTCAAAACATTCAAATTCCAGGGCATGCATTTCTCTGAACATCTGTTCTGGACCCCTCACATTGATGCAAACTTAAAGAAAGCCAATCAAAACTCTACTTCCTTAGAAGACTGAAGCGATTTGGTATGTCGATGAATATTCTCTTGAATTTCTATAGGTGAACAGTAGAGGGCCTATTTATTTACTGGTTGCATCACAGACTGAATCCATCATGGCCTGGCTCGGCAACTCAAACACCCAGGAATGAAGAAGATTTCAAAAAGTGGCAAAAAGAAGTCCATCATGGGTACTGACCTCCCCACCATTGAAGGGATCTACAGGAGTCACTAATTCAAAAAGGCAGCCAGCATCATCAAAAATCCACACCACCGTAGCCACACTCGCATTTCATTCCTGCCATCGGAAATAAGGTGTAGGAACTGAAAATCTAACATCCAGATTACGGAGCAGCTTCTTCCCTTCTTCCAAACTGCATAGACTTAGAGGGCATGTTTTTTGTCTACACCATTATTAAACTGCGCCGGGCGATGAAAGGCCCCGCGAATGGGCCGATTCAAGCACTACGAATCGGGATGGACGAAGTTGCTGTTGCTGAAGTTTGGAGTCGGTCACCAACCAGGTCAGCTCCCAATGTTACAGTCCATAGGGCCCACGGCCGAAGCCTCGTGTGTGGGTGTGTGCGTGTGTGCGGGTGCGCGGCTACCGAGAAGCCGCGCCCCAAATTGTGTACCCCCCATGTTTTGATAGCGATTTCCGTCCCTAATACTAAAAAAGTTTTTTTTTGTTGTTTATTGTGGTGTTTACAGAGTACTATGTTTCTTGACTCTTGACTCTTACTTTTTGACTAAATTTACAACATCTCTCGTCATCCAAGATTCCTGAACCTTGCCATTCTTGTGTTTCTTCCTCACAGCAACATGTTAGTTTTGAATTCTGACCAGCTGGCCTTTAAACGACTCCCACATATCAAACATGAACTTACCCAATAACAGATGCTCCCAATCTACTCTCTCCAGGTCATGTCCAAATCAGCTATAATTAGCCAGATTTCTCCAGAACACCAGTCTTATCCTAATCCATCACTATCTAAAAACAAATGGAGTTTTGATCACTATTCCCAAAACACTTTACCACAGAATCTCCAAGTATCTGACCAGGCTCATTTCCCCAGGCTCCTTCCCTAGATGGACAGTCAACACTTTGTTTCAAGAAACCCTGCTGATACACCTAACAAATACTGTCCCACCTAAGCCTCTGGCATTTAGTACATTCCAATCAATATTGGGGACATTGTAGCTATCTGCTACAGTAACCCTGTTGCTTTCACATTTTTCCTTGATTTGCCTACATATCTGTTTCCGTATCTCATGTGTGCTATTGGGAGGCCTGTAGGATAACCCACCAAAGTTATTGCACTTCCCTTATACTTGGATTCATATTGCCTCACTAGATGAACCCTCCATAATGTTCTCTCCAAGTGCATCTACGAGTTTCTTCCTGATCAGTATTGCAACTGCTCCACCTCTTTTACATCCCTCTCGATAATGTTGCAAGCATCTAAATATGGGAACATTGAGAACATATGGGAACATTCCTGCTGTTTTTTCAATCACTTCTGCAATGGTCACTCGTCATATGGTCATAGTGATCAATGGTCACTCGTCACTCGTGCATTAATCTGGGCTCTCAGTTCATCTTCCTTACTCATAATACTCCTTGCATTGAAATAAATACACTCTGGCCTATCAGTCCTACTATGTTTATTTATATGGCCCTGTCGAATTTCTTTTCAGACTCACTTGACCTAACCTTTAACTTGCACTTAATCTCTCCACTTTCAGACCAACTGGTCTGGTCCCTATACCCTGCCATGCTAGTCTAAACCATTGCAGGTGGCATTATCAAACCTCCCAACAAACCCAACAAATTTACTGTTGATTGAGGAAACCTCAATCTTTGAGTGTAATAGAGTCATAGCATCATACAGCACAGAAACAGACCCTTTGGCCCAACTTGCCTATGCAAACAAAGATGCCCTATTTACACTAGAGCCATCTGCCCGTATTTGGAACATATCCCTCTAAACTTTTTTTCTCCATGTGCCTGTCCAAATGGCTTTTCAATGTTGTTATAGTACCTCCCTCAACCAACTTCTCTGGCAGCTCATATATTATGCCCACCACTCTGTGTGAAAAAGTTGCCCCTCAGATTTGTCGTAAATCTTTCCTCTCTCACCTTAAACTTATGTCATCTGGTTCTTGATCCCCCTACTCTGGGTAAAACGACTGTGCATTTACCCTATCTATTACCCTCATGAATTTTTACACTCGTGATTTTATACACCTCTATAAGGTCATCCTCTGCACTCCAAGGAATAAAGTCCTAGTCTGCTCAACCACTCCCTCAGGCCCTCACTTCCATGTAGTTTTTTTTGGCGGTTGGCAAACAACTTTTTAGTGCATTACCGCCACCAACTGGTATGGAGTGTGGATCAAATAACATTATAACTTATATACTAATAACCTATATCTTTCCAAACAAATTGGTTACCCTGAGAAAAAGCATTAGATTTGATAGCACTTATATGAATTCTTTTGTAAAATATCTATTAAATCAAATTGTACTTTTTCTTTTCTTAATCGTTCACTCATTTGTCTTCTTTCTTCCTCATACCTCTCACAATGTATAATGACATGCTCTATTGTCTCTTCTTGCCCACAGTATTCACATCTGCCTGTATTATGCTTGCCTATTATAAAAAGTGTACTGTTCAGACCAGTGTGTCCAAATCTGATTCTTGAAATTACTGTCTCCTCTTTTCTGTTTTTTCCTGCACATCGCATTTCTCCCACTTTCCTCTGGACTGTAGAACCACCGTCCTTTCCGCTCTTCCTCTCATTGCTTTTGCCATCTTTCCTTCAGTCTTTGCTTAATAATGTCTTTGATTTCAGTTTTATCTATGTTAATACTTAAATCAATCTTACTTCTTTTTGTTACCTCTTTTGCTACCTTATCTGCCATTTCGTTTCCACTAATGCCAATGTGTGCTGGTACCCATAAAAATATGACTGTAAGCCCCATCATTTGAATTCTGAATAGTGTTTGTTGTATTTCAATCAAAATGTCTGGTCTACTGTCTGAATGGCTGTGCTGTAAACTCTTTATTGCTAAACTTGAATCTGAACAAATAACTGTCCTTAAAGGCCTGGTATCCTCGACCCACTGTACCGCTAACAATATTGCAATCATTTCACCTGTGTATACTGAGACTTCATTATTGATCCTCTTCCCTACTTTGATGTGAAATTCTGGTACAATAAATGCTACTCCTACTTTATCTACTGAATCTTTTGATGCATCTGTATAAATTTGGACAAAGCTGTAGTTTCTGTCAATGTATTCCTGTATGATGAATGAATTATACATACGTTGTTTATCCTTGTTTTTCTGTTCTAATATTGTAAAGTCTACTGTTGCATCTGGAAGTATCCAAGGTGGAATTGAAGGTAATGGTACCGTTGGAACCACATTTAATTGTGCTATGCTGATTTGTAATGCTCTCTGGGTCACTGTCCATCCAAAACTTTTTGTTTCCCTTCTCTCCTTTTCCCAGCATGGTTTGACAGTAATTTGTGCTGGGTGTTCTTGACTGTGGCCCTGTAGGTTAATCCAGTAATTCAATGAAAGCTGTATCCTTCTCATCTCTAGAGGCATCTCCCCCATTTCAACCTGTAATGCTGCTGTTGGAGTTGTTTTCATTGCACCTGTACATATTCTCAATGCCTGATATTGAATGTTGTCTATTTTTTTAAGAGAAGTACTTGATGCGGACCCATACACCACACAACCATAATCTAACACAGATCTAATTAACCCAGTGTATATAGCCTTCAAAGCTGTTCTATCTGCCCCCCAATCACATCCAACTAAGCATCTCATTACATTAAGCATCTTCTTACAATTGTCCACTACTTTCTGAATATGAACCATCCATGTAATCCTCTCATCAAACCATAAACCTAAAAATGTATAGTATTTTACTCTCTCCAATTCCTGGTTATATAATTTTAGTTTAACCTCACTACCAATTTTCTTCCTAGTAAAAAACATTATCTTTGTTTTTTCCACAGAAAATTTGAATCCCCATTTATATGACCACTCTTGTACCTTTATTATAGCCCTCTGTAGTTTCTGCACAATAAACTTCACATTTCTCCCCCTTTTCCAGATTGCCCCATCATCCGCAAACAGTGAAACTCCCATTTCATTTACAATTTCTTCATATACATCATTTATCATTACTAAAAATAGTAAAGGACTTATTATGCTCCCTTGAGGTGTTCCATTTTCAATATCTAATGTTCCTGAGTATTGATTTCCAACTCGTACTTGTATTGACCTCCCAAATAAAAAATCCTTAATCCGTTTAAATATACGACCTTTAATCCCCAATTTACCTAGTTTCACTAATAACCCTTCGCCCCACATCATATCATATGCTTTCTCAATATCAAAAAATACAGCTACTACACTTTCTCTGTTAATTTGTGCTCTCCTAATTTCATGTTCTAAACATATAGCTGGATCCATGGTGTTTCTCCCCTTCCTAAAACCACTCTGGTAATTGGATAAATATCCTTTATTTTCTACATAATATGTTAACCTTTCATTTACCATTTTTTTCATTACTTTACATATGTTGGATGTTAACGCAATAGGCCTATAATTCCCTGGGTTTGTCAGATCTTTACCCGGCTTTCCTATTGGGATTACTACTGCCTCCTTCCACCTTTGCGGTAATTTCCCACCCTCCCACACTTTATTATAAAATTCTAACAAAAAATCCTTGGATGTTTCACTGAGATGGTTTAACATGGTGTAACATATCTGATCTTTACCTGGTGCTGACATCTTGGTTTTTCTAAGAGCTCGGTTGAATTCTGTCTTTGTGAATGGTTTGTTGAGTACATCGTTAGTGTCTTCCTCATGTCGTATTAACTGTATATTCTCTGCTATGGTATTTTCTTTTCCTTTTCTTCCTTCTTCACTAACATTGTCTGAACTGTGAATTTTAGCAAAAGATTTTGCCAACATCTCTGCTTTCTCTTCATCTTTCACTGCTGTAATTTCACTGTCAGTTAGGATTGGATATTTGTATTCTCATTTAATTCCTTTCATTCTCCTTATCATTCCCCAAACTTGACCTACTTTTGTCTCCCTGCCCACTGAGTTACAAAATGTCCTCCAAAATTCCCTCTTTGCATTTTTTATTACTCTTCTTACACTTGCTTGCAACCTTTTGTATTCAATAAGATTCTGAAAATTGTGATTTCTTTTCAAAATTTTAAAAGCTTTATTTCGACACTTAATTGCTTTGTCACATTCCTTAGTCCACCATGGTACACTCTTCTTGTTGTGCTTACCTCCTTTCTTCTTAATGGACTTCGTTGCTGCCTCTAAAATGGTTTCACAAACAGAAATATTTAAATTATCCACATCTTCATAAATATCAATTTTCTCCATTTCTTGATCACTAATAATCTTAAACTTCTCCCAATCAGCACCACTAAAAGACCAATTCTGTATTCTCTCTGTATTATACTCCTCTAAGCTCACTCCTACTACTATTTCTATCGGGTAGTGGTCACTTCCTACCGTTGTTCTTCGAATTACTTCCCATGAACAAACACCCGCCAATGAGTCTGACACTAGTGTGAGGTCTATGGCTGATTCTGACCCTGTTTTGATGTTGATTCGTGTCCCACTTCCATCATTAAGACACACAAGGTTTTTATTCTCCATTAAATCCTCAATCACCATCCCATTTTCATCATTAGAATCATCCCACAACGTGCTATGAGCATTAAAATCTCCACAGCATATAACTTTCCCCCCTAAATACCCAGCAAGTTCATCCATCAACTCCATTGAAAGCCTTTTACACGGATTATAAAAATTAACAATTTTAACCTTACCTTCTCTTGTCCAAATTTCAACCACTAAATATTCTAATTCTGTTCCTTTCACCATCAATCTATACTGTATTCCTTGCTTTATAAATATTACACACCCCCCTCCACTCCCCTCCCCCCTACCTCTACAGATACTATCATAACCTTTGATGACAAAGTCTAATGAAGGCTTAAGCCAGGTTTCTTGAATACATACGACTTCTGGTTTCTTCTTTAACTCTTTAATGAATCCTTTAAACTCTTGTCCATTTGCTATTATGCTCCTTGCGTTATTGTAATATAATCAAGTTGACCTATCACCAGAACCTCCCTGCCTTCCATCTGCTTCAAGCTTTTTATTGATACGCTCCCATGATACTTCTTTTAAACCCAAAAACTTCTCTGCTCCCTTAACAATGATTTTTATTTTTTCTGTTTTGTGTTTAACCTGATCAGTACAGTTGATTACATATGCAATGAAAACAATAAGCTTATCAGCTGTCAGTTCTGTGTGAGTTTTGACTGCTTGACTTTCCTCTGATCTCAAAAACGGATGATTCTCTCTCCCATTAATATCCACTCTTCCCCTTTGTCCTTGCACCTTCTTCACTGCCTCTGAGTAGCTTATGTTACTTACTGTTTTCACTTGCTGAATCTCCACAGTCCTGACTTCACATCCCCCATACGTTACCCTGTGCGGTCCTCCGCAATTGCAGCATTTATCCTGCATATTTTCTCTGCACTCTTCAAATCCGTGCTCTCCTCCACACTTGGGACACCTCTGCTTCCCCTTACATACCGCTGCTATATGTCCATACCTCTGGCATTTATAACATCGGAGCGGTGGAGGGATATAAGGCCTCACTGGAAAGCTCATGCATCCGATTCTCACTTTGTCTGGTAGTTCAGACTGCTGAAACTCCAGAAGCACAGACAAGCTCTCTACCCTCTTACCCTCCACTGTCCTTACAAATCTCTTAGCTACACTCACCTGGCCACCAAAAATACTCCGTTTGAGTTTCTCCAGGTCTTCATCTACAGGAATACCTGTTATTACTCCCCTTGTCACTCTATTCTCACCCAGTCTTTCTTTCACTGACCATCTTCTTGCAAACACTTTCAATCTTCAGAGCCTTATTTTTCTGCTCCTCCATTTTACATATTATTAACAAGTTCCCGTCTCTCAAAATCTTAGCTGTTTCCACCTCTCCTACCTTCTTCTTTAGCTCCCTGGATAAAGCTATCGGACTTAAATTGACATGCTCATCTTCCTTTCTGAATTTCAGTATTATTTTAACCTCCTTCCTTACAACCTTTTTCCGAACCGTTCTCCTATCCTCTTCTGAACTGTTCCCTTCAAAACTCCTTTTGCTGCTTTGGCTGAGCTCGTTTTGCCTGACTCCTCCTTCTCCTCGATTCCTCCCTGATCTCCGACTAGACACTGACGTCCAGTCATCAAAAACCCTATCATCTTGATCTTCGTCATCCTCTAATCCTACCTGGGTTGCCATTTGATCCAGTCACAAACCAGTTTATGCCAACCGCCAACTCCTAGTCCCCCACCGACATGCTCTCGGCCTCCATCTTGGCGGGCCCTCCTCCTCTCCCCTCAGGCCCTCACATCCTGGCAACACCCTTGTAAATCTCTGCACTCTTTCCAGCTTACAACACCCTTCCTATAGAAGCGTGACCAAATCTGAACACAATACTCCAAATCTGGCTTCACCAATGTCTGGTACAACACATTTGCAGATAATACAAAAGTGGGTGGTTTTGCAGATAGCGAAGATGGTTGTGAAAGATTGCAGGAGGATCTTTTGTTCAATTTGCCAGGTGGGCTAAGGAATGGTTTTTGAAACTAAATACAGAGAAATATGAGGTGTTGCATTTTGGCAAGTCTAACATGGGCAGGACCTACACTATGAATTGTAGGGCTCTGGGGATTGTTGTAGAGCAGAGGGATCTAGGAGTGCAGGTATTTGGTTACTTGAAGGTGGAGTCGCAGGTAGATAGGACGGTCAAAAAGGCATTTGACACACTGGCCTTCATCAGCTGGCTTTCAACTACACAGAGCGGACCGCGAAGCAGAGGCAGCGGGGAAATCAAGAGGTAGTGGAATATACTTCTATACTAACCAGGGCTGGTGCAGTGACATCACGGTACTGTCTAACTTCTGTTCTCCTAATCTGGAATCTTTTTTTATAAATTACAAATCCTTTGATTCTACGAGGGAATTTACCTCTTTTATTCTCGCTGGAGTTTACATCACCCCCAGCCTGCATACGAGGGGCGCAAACGCAAATCGTTAACCAGGTAATGAGAGTAGAGAGTGACTTTCCGGACTCCATGGTCATTGTTTTAGGGGATTTTAACAAGGCTAACCTCAGCCGATAGCATCCAAAATACAGATATCACGTTACCTGCCACACCAGAGGGTAGAGAACACTCGATCATTGTTACACTACAATTAAGAACGCATATCACTCTGTTCTCCGCGTGGCTCTGGGACTCTCTAATCATTGTTTAGTTCACCTTATTCCAACTTACAGGCAGAAACTAAATCTGCTAAGCCTGTGGTCAGAACAATGAAAAGGTGGACAAGCGAGGGAATTGAAAACCTACAGTCCTGCTTTGACTGCACTGATTGGAATGTGTTCAGGGGAGCAACCACAAGCCTCGATGAATATACAGACACCATACTGACATCATATGTCAGCTTTCCCACTAGGTCGTGGATCAGGTTCAACAATGACAAGCCATGGTTTACAGCAGAACTCAGACAGCTCCGCCAGTCTAAAGATGAGGCCTAAAGGAGCGGAGATGCAGACCTCTACAGGCAGGCGAAGTACAAGCTAAGAAGAGGAATCAAAGCTGCCAAGAAAAGGTACTTTGAGAAGTTGAGGAGCAAGTTCTCAGCTAATGATTCTTCTTCAGTGCAGAAGGGCTTGCAAGAAGTCACCAGCTACAAGAGGAAAAACCACCGCTCCTTGGACAATCGTCAACTGACCAACGACCTGAACAAGTTCTACTGCAGGTTCGATAGACAGAAACATAACCCCCCGGTACCCCCTCCCTCAAAGGGCTGGCCTTAAGCCGATTGGACCAATTTCTCCCAATTGGGCCCCGCGTTAATTTTCCGTATTTCGTACAGAAATACAAATTTGCTTTGTTAAATAAATATTTTTTTTAAAAACATTCGCCATACAGATTTCTTTACAAAACGAACATGGATAACAACCGCTGCACAGCCATCAGACACAAACAATTTGTTAACTACTACTATTAGCACTTGTTAACAGCCAGTAGTTAACAAGTAGTTATACAATGTGTCATCAATGCGTCGATCCACATTCCTCAGTAAATGTAATTGGGTTTTGAACAAGTATTAATGACGCTGTGTTCCTTTGAATCCAATTCACGCGGCATCATTAATACTTGTTCAAAACACAATTTCTTAAAACTCACCATCATGATTGAGGGCTTCCTCTTGGCGAGCTTCATCTTGATGTACAGCAAAGATCCGTGTGCAGGTTATCATTCAATTTACCTACCGACCCACGTTGTGTCTCTCTGTCTTTCGCTCTCTCCCTCCCTTTCTCTCTCTCGCGCGCTCTCTCTCTCCCGCTCCCCATCTCGTCTCTCTCTAGCACTCTCAACATTCCCGGAATCATTGACGTTTTGCGGTAGACAAAAATGCTGGAGAAACTCAGTGGGTGAGGCAGTATCTATGGAACGAAGGAAATGGGCAACGTTTCGGGTCAAAACCCTTCTTGCTCCCTCAACGTTGGCTATTTCCTTCGCTCCATAGATGCTGCCAAGCCCTGTCCCACTGTGCGAGTTCACCCAAGAGCTCACCCGAGCTTTAAAAAAAATCAAAACTCGTGGTAAGCACGTAGAATGAACGTAGCAGGTATGTCGGAGCTCGGGACGTCTCTTAGCGCTAATGGCAGGTACTCGGGAAGCATGGTAACTCATGAAGATTTTTTAACATATTGAAAAATGTCCACGAGTAAAATATACTCGGGATATAAAAATTTGATATTTTTTAGATTAGATTAGATTAGATTAGATTCCTTTATTGTCATTCAGACCTTTCGGTAGTCATACTGTAGTAGCTTGTGAGTTTACCATAGTAGCTCGTGAGTTTATCGTAGTAGCTCGTGAGTTTACCATAGTAGGACCTGGTGTCCTATATCACTGTTGTATGTTCATGATGGAAATAAGAATACTCAGTATATTCATTACTTTTGAATTGTAGTTTTATGTAATCCTCCCATAATTTCTGAGTTCCATTTCACAATATCTATCAGACATACAAAATGTTGCAAGGTAATATTTTCCCCAAACTCAGTTGTATCTTTCTATCTCAATAAATATCACAAAATATGCCATTGGTTCAGCCACATTATGACAAAATATAGGTTATTTGTAATCAGTCACCCCATCCCAGAAACAACAGTACTTAAAGAAGAACATTTGTTTTACTAATTTACAAGCATGTATCATGCATTGTCCGTTGATCCATATCCAGCATAATGTTGTGATAATTGCATAAAAGTTATTATTGTCTAAGAAATTTGGTGTGGAATGATAATCTATCTCAGTACTCATTTAGGCAAGTCCCAAGCTATAGATACTTGTTCTATGGTGTTCCAGAACCTCGGGTGCCACCTGGCTGCCGCCATCCTGGAGCACAGCCTCCGCTCCCTGCTCCGCGGGCAGCTCTGGCTCGGCCGCTCGCCATTCTCATCCCGCCCCCGGCACAGGGAGCCTGGCTCCGTTGAGGCCCAGGTCCGAAAGTGTTTCGGCTGGCTGCTGGCCGCCTACAGCCAGTGCCGGGCCGAGTATGAGAACCAGCCGAGTTCCAGGCCCGGCGCTGCTCTACGACCTGGGTAGGTGCTGGGGCAGGGAATGGGAGTGAGGGGAGGAGGATGAGGGAAATGGGGAGGTGGGAGATGGAGTGGGGAGTGGGGTGTGTAGAGGAAGATGGGGAGGGGTGGAAGAGGGAGATGGGGGTGGAAGAGGGAGATGGGTCAAGAATGGTGAATGCGGGTGATGGGAAGGGGTGAAGGAAGGAGGTGGAGCGAGTGGGATGGAGATAGGAGATGGGGATGAGGTGAGGGGTGGAGAAGAAGATGTAGAGGAGGGAATAGGGGCAGGGGAGTGGATGTGGAGTGGAGGAGGGAGATGGAGTGGGGTGGATGAGGGAGATGGAGAAGAGGTGAGGGTGGAGGAGAAATATGGGGTGGGGGAGGGAATGTGGCGGGAGAGTGAGAGGAGAGGGGAGAGGGTGGAGGAGGGAGATCGGGCTAGATTGTGGGATGAATGAAGGAGGTGGGGAATAGAGTGGAGTGGATGAGGGAGATGGGAAGGAGTGGGGGAGGAAAATGGTGGGGAGTGGATTGGAGAGGGAGATGGGACGGAGGAATTAGAGAGGGGCGAGAGTGGGAGGTGGATGAGGGAGTGGGGGTGAGGGAGCAAGATGAAGATGGGGTGGGGGAGTTGGGTGGAAGAGGTAGATGAGAGGGGAAGTGGTGTGGAGGGTGGAGTGTGGTGGAGGAGAGAAAGTGCTAGAGGAGGCAGGTGGGGTGGGAGAGTGCGGTGAAGGAGGGAGTGGGGAAACGGAAAGTGGAAAGTGAAAATTAAAAAAAATCTATGAATGTTGGCAACCTAAAATAAAAACAGAAAATGCTCAGCAGGTCAAGCATGGGGGGGTAAATGGAGGTGTGGGGGAGGTGGGGGATAGAGGGATAGGAGGGGGTAGGGAGGAGAGAGGAGTTATGGAAGGAGGGAGGAAGTGACTGTAGAGGAAAGGAAAGAGAGGGTGAGGGAGGGATTGAGGGAGGGGAGGAGGAGAGGGGAAAGAAGCGGGAGGATGAAGTGGAGGGGGAGGGAGTGCTGGGGAATGAGGGCAATTGAGCCACGCCTGCACAGTTGGGGGGTATGGGTGAATAGGGGAACGGGTAGCATTGGGGGAACGGGTGAGTGGTGGAATATTGCGTTGGAGGAGCAGACTCAACAGGTCTGCATTTAGTCAAGCCTTTTTTTTAAATCAAGAAAATGGCACCATTAATCCTCGTAGATAATTATGATTTATTTTGTGAAGTTTTCCAACATGCTGAATTATGGGCTTTGTCCATTCAATTTAGCTCACAATCGAAAAAATCCAATTTAAATTTATAAAATTATGTATTTAGTGACTAAGACCTACTGTGCCGAACATTTATTTTTCAATGTGATGGAAGGAAAGCAATATGATAGAACTTATATTGAATTAGTGCCTTTATATCCTTAGAACAACCTGAGGTACATATTACCCAAAAATGCATTTCTGAAATACTATCTTCAGGTACCACAATTACTATATTGCTTGATCTCACTAAAAGCAAAGACCTGATCTCTGGACCAACACCTTTGACCACGTCCATTAGGCAGTGGTCAGCACGTTACGTCCAGCAGGCACTGCAGGAAAAGGACTCGGTCGATCCTGTGGTATGGTTCCCCAAGCAAACTGCACAGCTTGTCTGGTGAAATAACTAATCGCCAGAACTCACCAACAAGCACCAAGACCTTTCTTGGCTGGCAGTGAGAGGGACCCTCTCAGTCGTCAGATCATTGCTGCACCGCCGGAATCTTACTACCAGCACAGGCTGCCCTCGGGACGGTTGCTGCAGAGAAGAGACGTTTGCCCACCTCTTCGCAGTGTGGATTTGCAAAGAGAGTCTGAAGAAGAATACAAGGGTTCTTGTTAAGATTTATTGAATACAGTTTTTATTCAGAATAAAGTTTATTTTGATTCAAAAATAAGAAATGTTGTTCTTTTTGCATTAAATTTGCAAAACAATATTCAACTAAATTATAACTGGTCAATTTTAGGAATGCTCCTATTGTATCTATGATTGTAATGTTGTTTTTCTTCAAGATTCTTTTTGGTAAAGTGCCATCTGCAGGATTTTTGAGGAAATAATAGCTATTTCCTACCTATATAGCTTAGCATTATTAACAAATTCCAAATTCAATAACACCTTGGCTCGTCTCAACCACATGAAAATGGTGTCCGTAATTGCCAATTGTCCGTTTCAACCAAGTAGGGAATTATCATTGTATAGGGAGTTATCATTGTATAAGTAGTAGAAACAAACCACTGTGGTTGCTGGTTAATACCCAAAAAGACACAAAGTGCTGGAGTAACTCAGCAGGTCAGGCAGCATCTCTGGAGAACATGAATAGGTGATATTTTGGGTCGGGACACTTCTTCAAACTCTCGGATTCCAGGTGAGTTGATGGCCCTGGCCTGCTGCAGCCAGGGGAGAGGCAAGGAACGTCAGTGTCATGGTCACGGCCCATGGTCAGCCAAAGTGCATGTTGGGTCAGCGGTGATGGCGGCAGTCAAGGCCTGGAAACGGCCGAGGAAGCTGTGTGAGCCGGGGTGGTGTTGGCAGCCCAACCTGGAAGCGTGGTGCGTGCTGGGGATGGCATTGGCAGCTGGGGTTGGTGGTAGGTCTGTCTGCTTTAATCAAACTCCATTAAAAAGAGTTCTGTTAAAACAGGGGTTTACTATATAAGAAGAGACATTTGTGGTCATGTGAAAAATATCATTTTAAATGACTGGATTGAGAAAGCAGTTAAAAAAGCATATCTTACCCTTTACACAAAAGCACAAAGAATAACAACATGAAATCATGATGATCCTTTATAGAACATTGGTTTGGTAACAATTGAAATTTATGTGAAAAAACTTAACCAAATGAACACAAAATGTGTTTAGGCACCACATAGAGTCAATAGACATTAGACAATAGACGCAGGAGTAGGCTATTCGGCCCTTCGAGCCAATCAATGTGATCATCAACAATCAGTACCCTGTTCCTGCCTTCTCCCCATATCCCCTGACTACGCTATCTTTGAGCCCTATCTAGCTCTCTCTTGAAAGTATCCAGAGAACCGGCCTCCACCGCCCTCTGAGGCAGAGAATTCCACAAACTCACAACTCTCTGTGTGAAAACGTGTTTCCTCATCTCCGTTCTAAATGGCTTACCCCTTATTCTTAAGGGGCTGTCACACTTGGGCAACCTAATTGGCAAGTTAAGAAGAGTTTGAAACAATGACATGTTTAAGACCTCCTTTGACTATGGAGAAGACCTCCTTCGACCTCCTTCGACTATGTTGAAGACCAGCTTCGACTAGCTACGACCAACTTCTGGAAAATTGGACACCGAATAGTGGAGAGTGAAGACGACCTCCTTCGATCTCCTTCGACCTCCCTTCAACTATGATGAAGACTATCTATGACTACCCTCGACTACCCTCGATTACCTACGACTAACATGCCGACCTACTACAACCTACGACAACCTACTACGACCAAACCTACGAGTGAAAAATGTATCGATTTTTTCCATGGCGACCTTTTTTTTACTCTTGAGCATTTTTTAACATATTGAAAAAAACGCCGCGACCTAGCTGAGGCCTCGACTACGCGGAGACCACTCTCGAGCATGAAGGAGTTACGAAGACCTCCTATGACCTTCTGTCGACCATGCAGCGAATACGAGTCGAGGGTAAACTCGCCAGAACTTGCGGATTAGGTCGCCCAAGTGGGACAGGCCCTTTAAACTGTGGCCCCTGGTTCTGGACTCCCCCAACATCGGGAACATGTTTCCTGCCTCTAGCGTGTCCAAACCCTTAATAATCTTATATGTTTCAATAAGATACCCTCTCATCCTTCTAATTTCCAGAGCATATAAGCCTAACTGCTCCAATCTCTCAGCATATGACAGTCCCGCCATCCTGGGAATTAACCTTGTGAATCTACGCTGCACTCCCTCAATAGCAAGAGTGTCCTTCCTCAAATTTGGAGACCAAAATGGCAAACGATACTCCAGGTGTGGTCTCACTAGGGCCCTGTACAACTGCAGAAGGACTTCTTTGCTCCTATACTCAACTCCTCTTGTTATGAAGGCCAACATGTCATTCGTTTTTTTCACTGCCTGCTGCACCTGCATGTTTACTTTCATTGACTGATGAACAAGGACCCACCAGATCCCGTTGTACTTCTCCTTTTCCCAACTTAACACCATTTAGATAATAATCTTCCTTCATGTTTTTGCTACCAAAGTGGATAACCTCACATTTATCCACATTAAACAGCATCTGCCATGCATCTGTCCACTCACCCAACCTGTCCAAGTTACCCTGCATTCTCATAGCATCATCCTCTCAGTTCACACTGCCACCTAGCTTTGTGTCATCTGCAAATTTGCTAATGTTACTTTGAATCCTTCATCCAAATCATTGATGTATATTGTAAATAGCTGCGGTCCCAGCACCGAGCCTTGCGGCACCCTACCAGTCACTGCCCGCCATTCTGAAAGGGACCCGTTGAACCCTACTCTTTGTTTCCTGTCTGCCTATCAATTTTCTATCCATGTCAGCACTCTACCCCCAATACCATGTGCCTTAATTTTTCCCACTAATCTCATATGTAGGACCTTATCAAATGCTTTCTGAGTTCAGATACACTACATCTACTGGCTCTCCCTTGTCCATTTTCCTAGTTACATCCTCAAAAAATTCCAGAAGATTAGTCAAGCATGATTTCTCCTTCATAAATCCATGCTGACTCGGACCAATCCAGTTACTGCTATCCAAATGTGCCGCTATTTCATCTTTTATGATTGACTCCAGCAACTTCCCCACCATCGATGTCAAGTTAACTGGTCTATAATTCCCTGTTTTCTCTCTCCCGCCTTTCTTAAGAAGTGGGATCACATTAGCTACCCTCCAATCCACAGGAACTGATCCTGAATCTATTGGAAATTGATCACCAATGCGTCCACAATTTCTAGAGCCACTTCCTTAAGTACCCGGGGATGCATACTCAGGCCCTGGGGATTTATCAGCCTTCAGTCCCATCAGTCTATCCAACACCATTTCCTGCCTAATGTGGATTTCCTTCAGTTCCTCCATCACCCCAGATCCTCTGGCCACTAGTACATCAGGAAGATTGTTTGTGTCCTCCTTAGTGAAGATGGATCCAAAGTACCTGTTCAATTCATCTGCCATTTCCTTGTTCCCCATAACAAATTCACCCTTTTCAGTCTTCAAGTGTCCAACTTTGGTCTTAACTAATTTTTTCCTCTTCAAATACCTAAAGAAGCTTTAACAATCCTCCTTTATATTCTTGGCTAGTTTACCTTCGTACCTCATCTTTTCTCCCCGCATTGTCTTTTTAGTTATCTTCTGTTGCTCTATAAACGTTACCCAATCCTCTGGCTTCCCGCTCATCTTTGCTACGTTGTACTTCTTCTCTTTTATTTTTATACTTCCTTTGTCAGCCAGGGTCACCCCTTACTCCCCTTGGAATCTTTCTTCCTCTTTGGAATGAACTGATCCTGCACCTTCTGTATTATTCCCAGAAATACCTGCCATTGTTGTTCCACTGTCATCCCTGCTAGGGTATCTTTCCAGTCAACTTTGGCCAACTCCTCCCTCATGGCTCCATAGTCCCCTTTGTTCAACTGTAATACTGACACATCCAATTTACCCTTCTCCCTCTCAAATTGTAGATTAAAACTTATCATATTATGGTCACTACCTCCTAATGGCTCCTTAACCTCAAGTTCCCTTATCAAATCCGGTTCATTACACTCGTTCATTACAAAAATCGTAGTCATAGAGTGATAGTGTGGAAACAGGCCCTTCAGCCCAACTCGCCCACACCGGACAACAATGTCCCAGCTATACTAGTCCTATGTGCCTGCGCTTGGTCCAAATCCCTCCAAACCTATCCTATCCATGTACTTGTCTAACTGTTTCTTAAATCATGGGATAGTCCACATTCCCCACTGTGATGGAAGGCAATAAAGTCTTATCTTCTTTCCTCCTGTCCTCCCACGGTCGGGGAGTCGGAACATCCGCAGCCGACGATTGAGCTTCCACGTTGGGGCGGTCTAAGCTCCCACATCGGGTCGGTTGAAACTCCTGTGGCTTGGAGTTCCCGAAGTCAGTCCCTAACCAGGGACAGTGAGCTTCATGATGTTAAAGTCCGCAGCCCCTGCAGGTTGGAGCACTAAAGGCCGACCCCTGGCAAAGGGATCACCCGCTCCAAGATGTTAAAGTCCGCAGGCTCCGCGACTTTGGAGCTCTAGAAATCCCAACAAGAGGCTGCCAACTCCACGATGTTAAGCTGCAGTGTGGACGGTGAAACGACACAGAAAAAGTCGCATCTCCGTCGAGGAAAGAGATTAGAAAAGTTTCCCCCACCCCACCCCCCACACATAATACAAAACTAAAGATAAACTAAAACATAATTTGTACAACAAACTAAAAACACCAAGAAGGAAAAGACGAAGACAGGCCGTTGGAGAGGTAGCTATCGTGTAGCCCAGGATGAGGTTATGCAGTACTTGGAAGTTCACGATAAAATAGGCCGCAGTTAGTATGGTTTTGTGAAGGGGAGATCTTGCCGGACGAATCTTTGAAGAAGTTCTTTGAGGAAGTTAATAACAGGACAGACAGAAGGGAGGCTGTAGATGTTGTTTACCTAGATTTTCAGGTGGCCTTCGATAAGGTGCCGCACGTCAGGCTGCGAGGGAAGATGAAAGTCCATGGTATTAAAGGAAGGATGCATCTATAGCGGGTTGGCTGGATGGCAGAAGGCAAAGAGTTCAAAGGTAAAAGCTGCTTTTTCAGGTTGCTTTCCAGTGACCAGTGGAGTTCCCCAAGGGTTGTGCTGGGGCCAATTCACGTTGTATATTAATGATCTGGATGAGGGGATTGAAGGCTTTGTGGTGAAGTTTGCAGATTATGATAAAATAGGTGGAGGGGCAGGGAGTGTAGAGGAAGCAAGGACTCTGTAGAAGGACTTGGACAGGTTAGGAGATTTAGCAGAGAAGTGGCAGTTGAAATTCAGTAAAGCAAAGTTGTCAGGTCTCGCGTTTGATCTAGTTTCTGTTTCTTATTGGTTTTTAGTATTAGAGTTTGCATTCTTGTTTTATTTTGGTGTCTCACATCTCCTCTTGTTTCAGGTCCCATTTCCTGTCAGGTCGTTTACCCTCATGTGATTGTTGGCCACGCCCTGATGTGTTTCACCTGTGTCTCATTATCCCCTGCTAGTCTGTTGGCCACGCCCTGATGTGTTTCACCTGTGTCTCGTTATCCCCTGCTAGTCTGTATTTAAGCTTTTTGTGTTTTAGTTCCCATTGCCAGGTCGGCAGAGTCGGCGGTCATTCATTCAGCGCTGCTGCGGGGCTCCCGTGTGGAAGGGAGAGAGGGACTAGGAGTTGGCGGTTGGCATAAACTGGTTTGTGACTGGATCAAATGGCAACTCAAGTAGGATTAGAGGATGATGAAGATCAAGATGATAGGGCTTTTGGTGACTGGACGTCAGTGTCTAGTCGGAGAGTAGGGAGGAATCAAGGAGAAGGAGGAATCAGGCAAAACGAGCTCGGCCAAAACAGCAAAAGGAGCTTTGAAGGGAACAGTTCAGAAGAAGAGGATAGGAGAACGGTTCGGAAAAAGGTTGAAAGGAAGAAGGTTAAAATAATACTGAAATTTAGAAAGGAAGATGAGCATGTCAATTTAAGTCCGATAGCTTTATCCAGGGAGCTAAAGAAGAAGGTAGGAGAGGTGGAAACAGCTAAGATTTTGAGAGACGGGAACTTGTTAATAATATGTAAAACGGAGGAGCAGAAAAATAAGGCTCTGAAGATTGAAAGTGTTTGCAAGAAGATGGTTAGTGAAAGAAAGACTCTGGGTGAGAGTAGAGTGACAAGGGGAGTAATAACAGGTATTCCGGTAGATGAAGACCTGGAGAAACTCAAACGGAGTATTTTTGGTGGCCAGGTGAGTGTAGCTAAGAGATTGTTAAGGACAGTGGAGGGTAAGAGGGTAGAGAGCTTGTCTGTGCTTCTGGAGTTTCAGAAGACTGAACTACCAGAAAAAGTGAGAATCGGATGCATGATCTTTCCAGTGAGGCCTTATATCCCTCCACCGCTCCGATGTTATAAATGCCAGAGGTATGGACATATAGCAGCGGTGTGTAAGGGGAATCAGAGGTGTCCCAAGTGTGGAGGAGAGCATAGATTTGAAGAGTGCAGAGAAAATATGCAGGATAAATGCTGCAATTGCGGAGGACCGCACAGGGTAACGTATGGGGGATGTGAAGTCAGGAAGAGGGCTGTGGAGATTCAGCAAGTGAAAACAGTAAGTAACATAAGCTACTCAGAGGCAGTGAAGAAGGTGCAAGGACAAAGGGGAAGAGTGGATATTAATGGGAGAGAGAATCATCCGTTTTTGAGATCAGAGGAAAGTCAAGCAGTCAAAACTCACACAGAACTGACAGCTGATAAGCTAATTGTTTTCATTGCATATGTAATCAACTGTACTGATCAGGTTAAACACAAAACAGAAAAAATAAAAATCATTGTTAAGGGAGCAGAGAAGTTTTTGGGTTTAAAAGAAGTATCATGGGAGAGTATCAATAAAAAGCTTGAAGGAGATGGAAGGGAGGAAGGTTCTGGTGATAGGTCAAATTGATTATATTACAATGGAACGCAAGGAGCATAATAGCAAATGGACAAGAGTTTAAAGGATTCATTAAAGAGTTAAAGAAGAAACCAGAAGTCATATGTATTCAAGAAAGCTGGCTTAAGCCTTCATTAGACTTTGTCATCAAAGGTTATGATAGTATCCGTAGAGATAGGGGGGAGGGAAGTGGAGGGGTGTGTGTAATATTTATAAAGCAAGGAATACAGAATAGATTGTTGGTGAAAGGAACAGAATTAGAATATTTAGTGGTGGAAATTTGGATAAGAGAAGGTAAGGTTAAAATTGTTAATTTTTATAATCCGTGTAAAAGGCTTTCATTGGAGTTGATGGATGAACTTGCTGGGTATTTAGGGGGGAAAGTTATATGTTGTGGTGATTTTAATGCTCATAGCACGTTGTGGGATGATTCTAATGATGAAAATGGGATGGTGATTGAGGATTTAATGGAGAAGAATAACCTTGTGTGTCTTAATGATGGAAGTGGGACACGAATCAACATCAGAACAGGGTCAGAATCAGCCATAGACCTCACACTAGTGTCAGACTCATTGGCGGGTGTTTGTTCATGGGAAGTAATTCGAAGAACAACGGTAGGAAGTGACCACTACCCGATAGAAATAGTAGTAGGAGTGAGTTTAGAGGAGTATAATACAGAGAGAATACAAAAGTGGTCTTTTAGTGGTGCTGATTGGGAGAAGTTTAAGACTATTAGTGATCAAGAAATGGAAAAAATTGATATTTATGAAGATGTGGATAATTTAAATATTTCTGTTTGCGAAGCCATTTTAGAGGCAGCAACAAAGTCCATTAAGAGGAAAGGAGGTAAGCACAACAAAAAGAGTGTACCATGGTGGACTAAGGAATGTGACAAAGCAATTAAGTGTCGAAATAAAGCTTTTAAAATTTTGAAAAGAAATCATAATTTTCAGAATCTTATTGAATACAAAAGGTTGCAAGCAAGTGTAAGAAGAGTAATAAAAAATGCAAAGAGGGAATTTTGGAGGACATTTTGTAACTCAGTGGGAAGGGAGACAAAAGTAGGTCAAGTTTGGGGAATGATAAGGAGAATGAAAGGAATTAAAAGAGAATACAAATATCCAATCCTAACTGACGGTGAAATTACAGCAGTGAAAGACGAAGAGAAAGCAGAGATGTTGGCAAAATCTTTTGCTAAAATTCACAGTTCAGACAATGTTAGTGAAGAAGGAAGAAAAGGAAAAGAAAATACCATAGCAGAGAATAGACAGTTAATACGACATGAGGAAGACACTAACGATGTTCTAAACAAACCATTCACAAAGACAGAATTCAACCGAGCTCTTAGAAAAACCAAGATGTCAGCACCAGGTAAAGATCAGATTTGTTACACCATGTTAAACCATCTCAGTGAAACATCCAAGGATTTTTTGTTAGAATTTTATAATAAAGTGTGGGAGGGTGGGAAATTACCGCAAAGGTGGAAGGAGGCAGTAGTGATCCCAATAGGAAAGCCAGGTAAAGATCTGACAAACCCAGGGAATTATAGGCCTATTGCATTAACATCCAACATATGTAAAGTAATGGAAAAAATGGTAAATGAAAGGTTAACATATTATGTAGAAAATAAAGGATATTTATCCAATTACCAGAGTAGTTTAAGGAAGGGGAGAAACACCATGGATCCAGCTATATGTTTAGAACATGAAATTAGGAGAGCACAAATTAATAGAGAAAGTGTAGTAGCTGTATTTTTTGATATTGAGAAAGCATATGATATGATGTGGGGAGAAGGGTTATTAGTGAAACTAGGTAAATTGGGGATTAAAGGTCGTATATTTAAATGGATTAAGGATTTTTTATTTGGGAGGTCAATACAAGTACGAGTTGGAAATCAATACTCAGGAACATTAGATATTGTAAATGGAACACCTCAAGGGAGCATAATAAGTCCTTTACTATTTTTAGTAATGATAAATGATGTGTATGATGAAATTGTAAATGAAATGGGAGTTTCACTGTTTGCGGATGATGGGGCAATCTGGAAAAGGGGGAGAAATGTGAAGTTTATTGTGCAGAAACTACAGAGGGCTATAATAAAGGTACAAGAGTGGTCTTATAAATGGGGATTCAAATTTTCTGTGGAAAAGACAAAGATAATGTTTTTTACTAGGAAGGAAATTGGTAGTGAGGTTAAACTAAAATTATATAACCAGGAATTGGAGAGAGTAAAATACTATAAATTTTTAGGTTTATGGTTTGATGAGAGGATTACATGGATGGTTCATATTCAGAAAGTAGTGGACAAATGTAAGAAGATACTTAATGTAATGAGATGTTTAGTTGGATGTGATTGGGGGGCAGATAGAACAGCTTTGAAGGCTATATACAATGGGTTAATTAGATCTGTGTTAGATTATGGTTGTGTGGTGTATGGGTCCGCATCAAGTACTTCTCTTAAGAAAATAGACAACATTCAATATCAGGCATTGAGAATATGTACAGGTGCAATAAAAACAACTCCAACAGCAGCATTACAGGTTGAAATGGGGGAGATGCCTCTAGAGATGAGAAGGATACAGCTTTCATTAAATTACTGGATTAACCTACAGGGCCACAGTCAAGAACACCCAGCACAAGTTACTGTCAAACCATGCTGGGAAAAGGAGAGAAGGGAAACAAAAAGTTTTGGATGGACAGTGACCCAGAGAGCAGTACAAATCGGCATAGCACAATTAAATGTGGTTCCAACAGTTCCATTACCTTCAATTCCACCTTGGATACTTCCAGATGCAACAGTAGACTTTACAACATTAGAACAGGAAAACAAGGATAAACAACATAGGTATAATTCAGTCATCATACAGGAATACATTGACAGATACTACAGTTTTGTCCAAATTTATACAGATGCATCAAAAGATTCAGTAGATAAAGTAGGAGTAGCATTTATTGTACCAGAATTTCACATCAAAGTAGGGAAGAGGATCAATAATGAGGTCTCAGTATACACAGGTGAAATGATTGCAATATTGTTAGCGGTACAGTGGGTCGAGGATACTAGGCCTTTAAGGACAGTTATTTGCTCAGATTCAGGTTTAGCAATAAAGAGTTTACAGCACAGCCATTCAGACAGTAGACCAGACATTTTGATTGAAATACAACAAACACTATTCAGAATTCAAATGATGGGGCTTACAGTCATATTTTTATGGGTACCAGCACACATTGGCATTAGAGGAAACGAAATGGCAGATAAGGTAGCAAAAGAGGTAGCAAAAAGAAGTAAAATTGATTTAAGTATTAACATAGGTAAAACTGAAATCAAAGACATTATTAAGCAAAGACTGAAGGAAAGATGGCAAAAGCAATGGGATGAAGAGCGGAAAGGACGGTGGTTCTACAGAGTCCAGAGGAAAGTGGGAGAAATGAGATGTGCAGGAAAAAACAGAAAAGAGGAGACAGTAATCTCAAGAATTAGATTTGGACACACTGGTCTGAACAGTACACTTTTTATAATAGGCAAGCATAATACAGGTAGATGTGAATACTGTGGGCAAGAAGAGACAATAGAGCATGTCATTGTACATTGTGAGAGGTATGAGGAGGAGAGAGAACGGATGAGTGAGCAGTTCAGAAAAGAAAGAATACAATTTGATTTGGTAGATATTTTGCAAGGAAGTTCATATAAGTGCTATCAAATCCTGTTGCATTTTCTTAGGGTAACCAATTTGTTCGGAAGGATATAGGTTAATAGTATATGTAATGGTGTTGTTTGATCCACACTCCATACCAGTTGGTGGCGGTAATGCACCAAAAAAGTTGTTTGCCAACCGCCAAAAAACACCACATAGAAGAAGAAGAAAGAAGTTCCCATTGCCAGTTCGTTGTGTATGCTACTTGGTATCACCTCGTTCCAGCTCTCGAAATCTTGTGACCTTGTGATCTCGACCTTTGCCTGTATTTTCGACCACTGGTTCTTGCCTGCTCCTATATGGTACTGTTGCCTCTGTTTTGCCTACCTGTGTACTGACTTGGACCGATTAAACGCCGAAGACTGATCTGCCCTGTGTCTGAGCCTGCATTTGTGTCCTCCTCCTCGTTCAGTTCTGACAATTGGTGAGGTCAATTGTGGAGTATGGTGTATAATTTTGGTAGGCATAATTATAAAGAGAAAGGTTGAACGAGTTAGATATTTGGGGAAAGAGAGAAGGAATACCCACCATAGAGGGTAGTGATGTTTTCTTAAGGAACTATTTACTGGCAGTATCTCGTTCTATTACAGAATTAAAAACCAAGGGGCTGCTGGCACAGAGTCCCGATCTCGACTTGCCACTCCATTCTGTGAAAGCAGAGAACTGGGATCTTGTAAATCATGGAAGGAAGAAAAGCTGTAACCTAGGTGGACTGGACCCTACCTTGTGTTATTAATCACCGAGACAGCAGTACGAACAAAAAGAAAAAGGGGTGGACACACGCAAGCCGATTTAAGGGTCCTGTGGAGGCCCCACCGGACAATATCAGCCCATGGACTGTGCGTGAAGGGAAGGAACCATTGACTTTGTGCCTATTCGGATGTTGTATCATTCCCTGCGCACGGGGTCTGGCTCAGCGATTTATAGAAGACAGCCCTGACAAAGAACAGCACCGTCATGATGGCCTTCAGAACACAGTATGACTAGCGAGAGGAGGATAGGGAGGCGAAGAATCTGCGGCTAGCACTAGAAAAGGAAGATATAGTATAAATCAAGAGTTGCGTAGCAAAAAGAAAAATGGTGGATTGTGAGAGAAGGGTTAATAGGGATGGTTGATTTATACTAGAACTCTGAAAAATATAACTTAGAAAGAAATAAGGTGTCAGCAGAAGCCAGACTGCTGGTCGAAGAAAGTAACAATATACAGGACAGAGGGAACTTCTAGATAAAGAAGTAACAGATAAAAACTCCAGCAGAAGCCTTTGACGTCAGGAAATGTTCCAAGACGTTTCTGGACGTTCTCGTGGGAATGTGGGCTTTGTGTTGTGGGTGGACGAGGCTCGATGGGGAGACATGAGGTAGTGACCATGGTGAAGAAAGGTATATAAAGATAGATACAACCTCCATTTTTTGTGTGTCTCTAGAGGATGATAGAGGAGGGACACTCTTTTCTGCGCAGAAATGTAATAAAGGAAAACTTGTTTCTTTGATTTTGTCTCTGAAGAGTTTGTGATTGATTTTGAATCTCACAACAGCAAGAATATCCTTCCTCAAATTAGGAGACCAAAACTGCAAGAATAGCAAGAATGTCCGAGGCAAGAATTCTCCTTTGGAAATTGCCTGATTTTTCCCAGCAACACCGACATGACGGGCAAATGGCCTCTCATTCTGTTGTAACTTTGTTTTGAGTTTGTCCTCAAGCAGCACAGGTGACCTTTATGTGTGTACGAGGCGTTTCTTCGTGTGTATCAATTTAGATACATTCACAGAGCAAGTTTAACAAAGCTTCACAGTTAATGCCATGTTTAAGGATGAGAGTTTAAATATTAACATCAAATGAAATAATAAATATATACTGTCTGACCCGCTGAGTTACTCCAGCGTTTTTGTATCTATCTTTGGTTTAAACCAAAGCTCCTCTAGTATCTTTGGTTTAAACCAGCATCTGCAGTTCATTCCTACATTAGAATTTCTGTTACGTTTTGGAACATATGACATTTTAAAACTCTGTGTTTAAGAAAGAACTGCAGATGCTGGAAAAATCGAGGTTAGACAAAAAGCTGGAGAAACTCAGCGGGTGAGGCAGCATCTGTGGAGCGAAGGAATGGGTGACGTTTCTGGTCGAGACCCTTCTTCAGACTGACGTCTGGGAAAAAGCTCCGCTCTATGATCTTTGGTTGGGGTGGAGGTTGGGGGCGGGGGGGCGGGAAGAAGAAAGGAAGAGGCGGAGACAGTGGGCTGTGGGAGGGCTGGGAAGGGGAGGGGAAGGAGGGAGAAAGCAGGGACTACCTGAAATTGGAGAATATTATAAAAATCTCTTCAAAATATATTTCAGAAGTTGAAACATTTGCGGAGTTGCTCCTGCATGTGAAATTCTTAATGTTTATAACCAAATATTGAAAGTGAAAACTGCTGATAGCAATTAGTCGACTCCAGAAAACATGTTCCTGACGCTCTTAAAAATAGCGGAGTCAGGGGATATGGGGAGAAGGCAGGAACGGGGTACTGATTGGGGATGACCAGCCATGATCACATTGAATGGCTCGAAGGGCCGAATGGCCTACTACTGCACCTATTGTCTATTGTCCATTCACTGTTTTGAACTCCCTATCTGATTATAAAATGACCTAAGATTTATAAATCAAAACACAAAGTGATGGAGTTAGACAGCGGGCAGGCAACAGGTTGAGGTAAGAGAGAAGGGCAGATGCCACGCGACAGTGGGAGTAGGAATGGAGCGAGGTGGAGGATAAATGCGTGGCTGAAAGACTGGTGCAGAGGGCAGGGATTCAAGTTTCTGGATCATTGGGACTTCTTTTGGGGAATGTGGGACCTGTACAGAAAGGATGGGTTGCACTTGAACCCGAGGGGGACCAATATCCTAGCGGGGAAATTTGCAAAGGTCACTGGGGAGACTTTAAACTAGAATGGTTGGGCGAGGGACTCAAATAGAGAAAGCTAGTAGACAGAAGGGGAGGCAGGAAGCAGAAAAGGGAAGCATTCGGACACAAGAGGAGAAAGAAAAAAAAAGGAAATAAACAGAGAAGAAGAGACGGGAGGTTTCTTAAATGTGCATATTTTAATGCTAGGAGCATTGTAAGAAAGGTGGGATGAGCTTAGAGTCTGATAGACACCTGGAAGTATGATGTTGTGGCGATCAGTGAAACATGGTTGCAGGAGGGTGTGATTGGAAACTAAATATTCCAGGATTTTGTTGCTTCAGGTGTGATAGAATTGGAGGGGCAAGAGGTGGAGGTGTTGCATTGCTAGTCAGGGAAGATATTACAAGCAGTGCTTTGGCAGGATAGATTGGAGGGCCTCATCTAGGGAGGCTATTTGGGTGGAACTGAGAAGTGGGAAAGGTGTAGCAACACTTATAGGGTATATTATAGACCGCCAAATGGGGAACGGAGAATTGTAAGAGCAAATATGTAAGGAGATAGCAGATATTAGTAGTAAGCACAAGGTAGTGATTGTGGGAGATTTCAACTTTCCACACATACACTGGGAAACACATTCTGTAAATGGGCTGGATGGTTTGGAGTTTGTAAAATGTGTGCAGGATAGTTTTTTGCAGCAATACATAGAGGTACCTACTAGAGGAGGGGCAGTGCTGGACCTCCTGTTAGGAAATGAGACGGGACAGGTGTCGGAGGTATGCGTTGGGGAGCACTTTGGGTCCAGTGATCACAATACCATTAGTTTCAATATAATTATGGAGAAGGTCAGAACTGGACCTAGGGTTGAGATTTTTGATTGGAGAAAGGCTAACTTTAATGAGATGCGAGATGATTTAAAAGGAGTAGACTGGGACATTTTGTTTCATGGGAAAGATGTAGAAGAGAAATGGTGGACATTTAAAGGGGAAATTTTAAGAGTACAGAATCTTTATGTTCCTGTTCGGTTGAAAGGAAACAGTAAAAATTGGAAAGAGCCTTTGTTTTCAAGGGAAATTGGACATCTTGTTCGGAAAAAGAGGGAGATCTACAATAATTATAGGCAGCATTAAGTAAATGAGGTGCTTGTGGAGTATAAGGAATGTAAAAAGAATCTTAAGAAATAAATTAGAAAAGCTAAAAGAAGATATGAGGTTGCTTTGGCAAGTAAGGTGAAAGTAAATCCAAAGGGTTTCTACGGCTATATTAATAGCAAAAGGATAACGAGGGATAAAATTGGTCCATTGGAGAAACAGAGTGGGCAGCTATCTGCAGAGCCAAAAGAGATGGGGGAGATATTGAACAATTTATTTTCTTCGGTATTCACCAAGGAGAAGGATATTGAATTATGTGAGGTAAGGGAAACGAGTAGCGTAGTTATGGATACTTTGAGTTTCAAAGTAAAAGAAGTACTGACACTTTCGAAAAATATAAAAGTGGATAAGTCTCCAGGTCCTGACAGGATATTCCCTAGGGCAGTGAGGGAAGTTAGTGTAGAAATAGCCGGGGCTATGACAGAAATATTTCAAATGTCATTAGAAACGGGAATAGTCCCCGAGGATTGGCGTACTGCGCATGTTGTTCCATTGTTTAAAAAGGGTTCTTAGAGTAAACCTAGCAATTATAGACCTGTTAGTTTGACTTCAGTGGTGGGCAAATTAATGGAAAAGATACTTAGAGATAATATATATAAGCATCTGGATAAACAGGCTCTGATTAGGAACAGTCAACATGGATTTGTGCCTGGAAGGTCATGTTTGACTAAACATCTTGAATTTTTTGAAGAGGTTACTAGGGAAATTGACGAGGGTAAAGCAGTGGATGTTGTCTATATGGACTTTAGTAAGGCCTTTGACAAGGTTCCTCATGGAAGGTGGGTTAAGAAGGTTAAACTGTTGGGTATAAATGCAGGAATAGCAAGATGGATTCAGCAGTGGCTGAATGGGAGAAGCCAGAGGGTAATGGTGGATTGCTGTTTGTCGGGTTGGAGGCAGGTGACTAGTGGGGTGCCTCAGGGATCTGTGTTGGGTCCTTTGTTGTTTGTCATGTACATCAATGATCTGGATGAAGGGGTGGTAAATTGGATTAGTAAGTATGCAGATGATACCAAGATAGGGGGGTGTTGTGCATAATGAAGAGGATTTCCAAAGTCTACAGAGTGATTTAGGCCATTTGGCAAAATGGTCTGAAAGATGGCAGATGGAGTTTAATGCTGATAAATGTGAGGTGTTACACCTTGGCAGGACAAATCAAAATAGGACGTACATGATAAATGGTAGGGAATTGAAGAGTACAGTTTGAACAGAGGGATCTGGGAATAACCGTGCATAGTTCCTTGAAGGTGGAATCTCATATAGATAGGGTGGTAAAGAAAGCTTTTGGTATGCTAGCCTTTATAAATCAGAGCATTGAGTATAGAAGCTGGGATGTAATGTTAAAATTGTACAAGGCATTGGTGAGACCAAATCTGGAGTATGGTGTACAATTTTGGTCGCCCAATTATAGGAAGGATGTCAACAAAACAGAGAGAGTACAGAGGAGATTTATTAGAATGTTGCCTGGGTTTCAACAACTAAGTTACAGAGATAGGTTGAATAAGTTAGGTCTTTATTCTCTGGAGCGCAGAAGGTTAAGGGGGGACTTGATAGAGGTCTTTAAAATGATGAGAGGGATAGACAGAGTTGATGTGATCAAGCTTTTCCCTTTGAGAATAGGGAAGATTCAAACAAGAGGACATGACTCTTAATTAAGGGACAGAAGTTTAGGGGTAACATGAGGGGGAACTTCTTTACTCAGAGAGTGGTAGCGGTGTGGAATGAGCTTCCAGTGGAAGTGGTGGCGGCAGGTTCGTTGGTATCATTTAAAAATAAATTGGATAGGCATATGGATGAGAAGGGAATGGAGGGTTATGGTATGAGTGCAGGCAGGTGGGAATAAGGGAAAAAAGTTGTTCGACACGGACTTGTAGGGCCGAGATGGCCTGTTTCCGTGCTGTAATTGTTATATGTTATATGGTTATATGCTGGTTTATACAAGAGATAGACACTAAGTGCTGGAGTTACTCAGCGGGTCGGGCAGCATTTCTGGAGAATATGCACAGATCATGTTTCGGGTCGAGAGCCGACTTCTACATTTTAACAGTGACATAATTGCTGATAATAAAAGCGACTCTATTTACTTGGTCTTGCAGAGAGAGGTATAAGGGAGAAGTTCTGGTTGTGTATCTGGCAAGTGGGTTGCGGGGGAGGGGGGGGGGGGTAGCGATGGAAGCAAGAGCTGCATTTTCCCCCAGGTCCGCATTCAGACTGTCTGTCGCCATGTAAGTGGAGGTCATGTCACCCCCAGGTCCGCATTCAGGGCCACCACTCGCAAGGAATTTAAGGCAGGGATTATATTTATCCACCCCCTTTCGAGTATTGTACAAACCATCTCCCTCTAGAAATTCATTCTTCTCGCTTTAAAGTAGAGATCCCCTTGACTTTTGAATGACATTGTGACCTCTGCGTGCACCGGCATTTTCTTCTTCTCCAAAGCAAAAACAATCGCTGTGTAAAAGGAAAACAAAAGCCCTTTCTGGCATTCCTCGTTTTTTGTTTGCTAATTACTTTCATTCCAGCAATGCCTTCTTTGGGTGGGGGGAGGATGAATATCTGGGAGTGAGAAAAGACCAGGAGACCAGGATCAATTAAATGACCTGTCTGGCAGGTCCCATTGTTGCCACCAATCCTAAAGAAATGAAAGCAGCGATTCTCCTTGCGTCCCCCGCGTTCCAGATAGACGGTGACTCTTCACGTCTGCAAATTCTTCCCTTTCTCCCTTCTCCTCTATGTCTACAAAACCTTCAATCGGCTTGCCTCCACCTACATTAAACGTCTGCTCAGCCACCACACCACCTCCAGGTCCCTCAGATCGGCCGACTTGAGGTTACTTAACATTCCGCGGTCCAGGCATAAGCTCAGGGGCGACCGCGCCTTTGCGGTTGCAGCTCCTGGACAGTGGAACAGCATCCCTCTTCCCATCAGAACTGCCCCTTCCATCGTCTCCTTTGAGTCCAGACTAAAAACTTATCTGTACTCCCGAGCCTTTCGTGACGTCCTCTGAGCAAGGACTTCATGTATGTATTTATGTAGTTTGTTTGTTTATACTATTCTTATAACGAATGTAAAGCACTTTGGCAACGAGAGTAGTTTTTTAAATGAGCTATATAAATAAATGTGACTTGACTTGACTTGACTTTCGAGTGACCTCCTCTAAACCCTCGAGTTTGTATCTGGCAAGTGGGTTGTGGGGGGCAGTAAGCAAGAGCTGCATTTTCTACCCAGATCCGCCTTCAGACTGTCTGTCTCCATGCAAGTGGAGGTCATGTCACCCCCAGGTCCTCATTCATTGCCACCACTCGCAAGGAATTGAAGGCAGCGATTATATTTGTCCACCCCCTTTCGAGTACCGTACAAACCAAAGATGATAGAGCATCCCCTCTCTCCCGTCTCCACCCTAACCCTCTTACTAATTTCAACCATTTGTATTCCTTGGATATCACCGCGTCCCCAGTCCACTATGGGCTCCACCTATCCTGAATCATCGACGCATGCTCTGCTTGTTCTGCACCTTCCCATACCTCTAGTTTCCCCTTCACTGGCTTCCCATCTCCCACCGGATCACCTACAAAATCCTGATCCTGACCTACAAAGCCCTCCACCATCTGGTCCCCCCATATCTCACTGACCTCCTCCTCCCCCTACCAACCCCCACAGTCCCTCAGATCGACATCAGCCGGTCTCCTCTCCATCCACAAGTCCAACTTCCGCAGTTTTGGGGGCAGCGCCTTCTCCAGGGCAGCTCCCAGGCTCTGGAACTCCCTCCCCCAACTGATCCGCAATCCCGTGTCCCTCACCATCTTCCAGTCCCGCCTCAAGACCCATCTCTTCACCTCTGCCTATCCTTAGCCCCACGTCCCCCTCCCTTTTCACCTGTGCATTAATTTGCCTCATATTGTGTTTTGAATTGAATTCTGTCTTTACTTTGTGTACTAGTCATGTCTCTATTTATTTAATCCCCCTTACATGTTTTTCCTCTACCTGCTAAATTTTTGTAAGGTGTCCTTGAGACTCTTGAAAGGCGCCCATAAATAAAATGTATTATTATTATTATTATCCCTGCCTTCTCTCCATACCCCCTGATCCCTTTAGCCACAAGGGCCACATCTAACTCCCTCTTAAATCAGGAGTTTCTATCTTCATGTTCCCGTGAATGGAACACGAGCCTTGCTGTACTGTAGACTCTGCAGAAACCGGGTGGGTATGAGAGGTTTAGAGGGATAGAGGCCAAATGTGAGACGAGGTCATCCCTCGGCCTCCTGCACGGCAAAGAAAAAAAGCTCAAACCTATCCATCTTCTTCTTGCAACCCAAGTCCTCCAGTAAGGACCTAGCTTGGCATGAATAAGTTGGACCGAGGGGGCTTTTTCCGTGCTGTAACACTCTATGACCCCCCATAACCAAACCATGTAAATCTCTCCGAGCGGGTGCCATTCTTGACAAGCACGGAGAATCACTGGACTACAGGCAGGACACTAAGTTGGCGATGTCTCGGATTCACAGGGACATTGGCCACCCCCTCGCCTCTCAGAGTATTTCCCCCCCCCCCTACATCCTTCCTCTATTTGCGAGGCCTCCCTTTAACTGAAACACTCCACTTGATCGCTCTCTACCGCAGGGATTTGCTCCCACATATGTCATTGTTTTAGAATTTACAGCATGGGAACAGGACCTTTGGCCCACCGAGTCCACGCCAACCATCATTCACCCGTACCCAATTTCTCGTTTATCCCACTTTCGCATCCCACACACTAGTGGCAATTTACACAAGTCAATGAACACACAAACATGTACGTCTTTGGAGGTTTGCTCCTCCGTTCTGCTGGTCTCAATAATTATCAATTAACCCCCCCCCCCCGGTCTCACGCACATGGAATTAGGTTCTTTCTATAGACATATATTTAAAAACCCATATTAGGTTTACCCTTAATTTCCAAATCATCCCTCACCCCCAATCCAAAAGAAAATCACTCCGCAGTTCATTTTTTAAAGAAAAACGTGCCTTCAGGGGACTGCAAAGAGTTAATAATGTTCGCTAACATTCACTTCAGTAGTATATAAGTCTGTATATTAATTCAAACATCAATATAAAATGTATTGACACAAATGTTCCACTGTCACCATTTTAATAGGGTAGTAACACAGACGAGAACAGATAACATATAACAATTACAGCACGGAAACGGGCCATCTCGGCCCTACAAGTCCGCCGAACAATTATTTCCCCTAGTCCCATCTACCTGCACTCAGACCATAACCCTCCATTCCTTCCCCGTCCATATACCTATCCAATTTAGTTTTAAATGATAAAATCGAACCTGCCTCCACCACTTCCACTGTAAGCTCAGTCCACACAGCTGCCACTCTGAGTAAAGAAGTTCCCCCTCATGTTACCCTAAACTTCTGTCCCTTAATTATGAAGTCATGTCCTCTTGTTTGAATCTTCCCCTACTCTCAATGGAAAAGCTTGTCCACGTCAACTCTGTCTATCCCTCTCATCATTTAAAGACCTATATCAAGTCCCCCCTTAACCTACTGTGCTCCAGAGAATAAGACCTAACTTATTCAACTTTCTCTGTAACTTAGTTGCTGAAACCCAGGCAACATTCTAGGTAAATCTCCTCTGTACTCTCTCTATGTTGTTGACATCCTTCCTATAATTGGCGACCAGAATTGTACACCATACTCCAGAATTGGTCTCACCAATGCCTTGTACAATTTTAACATTACATCCCAACTTCTATACTATGTATAGAGTTTATAATGATGTCGACATAGGTTAGTGAACGACAGTCTTCTGTTTGAGTGATGTAAACCAACCTGTGCCCTGACAGGGATTACACCAGGCACTTGTCTATTCCATCCTACCATTGATTTATTATTTGAGGAAATTCACACCATGCCACACATTACCATTGCAGTGTTTAGTTACAACAGGCAGATTACTTAAACAATCTTCAATATTGTCAGATAAATTATAAACCTGGGGGCTGTAAGTGGAAACAAATGGAAAGTATATTTAGAACATAAACCCAGAAAAATAATAGCTTTACCCAAAGAGTGACAAATGTTTGGAATAATCCTGAAGGCACAGAAGAATCCAAATGAAATCACGATAGTTGTGGTCTCACGAGTCATTAAGGTAAACGCACGGGCCACTACGTTCTTACAACTTGGTTCGATTTATAACTTCAAGAGTACATTTTACTCGTGGAAAAATTTAAACCTGTTTGAATTTTTTCAAGTTACCAAGTTTCACGGGTAGCTCCACGAGTCGCTAAATTGCGTCCACGAGTTCCGACGTTCCCGCTACGTTAATTGCACGTGATTACCAGCTCGCACAGTGTGACAGGGGGTTAACGCGTCCAAAATGAACGGATCGACAGACCAGACAGCTCTGATTCAGTTGCTGTTTATTTCACTCTTGCCACATTTACATTCCCCCCTGGTTTTATTTCCCGCGCTCAACTGGGGTGTTGTTTCACGACGCGGAATTTGGGGATTAAATGGGAGCCGTTCGTTCAGCGCCGACCTGTTGTCCACCGGGTTTCTGCCCCACAGCCCCTGAGCCCCGCTCCCTGACGCCGGTCCCGGGACCCGACCCTTTTACACACCCGGTGAGGAACCGGAGCAGATTCTCAGCCACTGGTTTCCATCCCAAGGCCCGAAGAAAGGATAAAGTTTCTCCGTGAATTTATTCCCAGTGAAGGTGTGGAGATGGGACTTGGTGTCCGCGTCGTAAAATGAAACTGTCCCGGACTCGTAACTGAGATAAACTCCCACCTTCCCGGGGATAGGATTGCCGGGGAGAGAAGATGGAGGGGAGGTGAATGATTGACACCCGCCATCCCACCGCCCGATGCTCCAGACTCCAGTCTCCGTGGACAGCTGTTCCTTTCCCTTCCTGTCCACAGACTCTGCGGCGACTCCCAGACTCCACCACTCACTCCCCGCCACCTCCACCTCCCAGTAATGTCTCCCCGATGTGAATCCCTCCGATCCCAGCACACACTGCCAGTATGTAAACCTCTTCCCGGTGTCAGGGAGACTCCTCCCGGTGTCAGGGAGACTCCTCCCGGTCCCGGTCCATCTCACCCTCTTCCGATCCTCAGACACCACGAGCCGCGGATGCGCTGTTTCCACATTCCATGGGTGACGGAGACTGGGGGGAGAAGCAGAGAATCAGAGAGTCCCCGGGGGTCCGGGGGGAGACTCGGGCACAGGCGGGCGGACAACTGAAACCTTGTCGGGGTTTCATCAACCCAATTACGTGAGATGGACAACACAAACCTTTCTTCGGGTTTTACTCAGAGGAAAGGCGGGGATGCTCGTGGATTGTTGGTGCGGGTCGGGCGGCGGAGTTGGGATTGTGTGTGTAAACAGAGAGAGAGGGGGGAGGGGACGATTGAGAGATTGCGGTGGGCATTTGGAGCGGTTTTGCAGGGTTTTGTGAGATCTCGCTGTTAGGTGGTGGAGAGGAATCAGATTTTCAAGTAGCACATTGAAACATAGAAACATAGACAATAGGTGCAGGAGTAGGCCATTCGGCCCCTTCGAGCCTGCACCATTCGTCATTCAATATGATCATGGCTGATCATCCAACTCAGTATCCTGTACCTGCCTTCTCTCCATACCCCCTGATCCCTTTAGCCACAAGGGCCACATCTAACTCCCTCTTAAATATGGCCAATGAACTGTGGCCTCAACTACCTTCTGTGGCAGAGAATTCCACAGATTCACCACTCTCTGTGTGAAAAATGACGCGTGTTTGCTGCTGGGATTCTTGAGCACAAGCTGTTAGCTTTTTAGTTTAGTTCGGAGGAGGCATGCATGTTTTAATTAAAGTGTCCATTATTCATATCACTCTTTGTATCTAACTAACACCTAACAATCCCTAATGTATAACCATATAACCATATAACAATTACAGCACGGAAACAGGCCATCTCGGCCCTACAAGTCCGCGCCGAACAATTTTTTTCCCTTAGTCCCACCTGCCTGCACTCATACCATAACCCTCCATTCCCTTCTCATCCATATGCCTAACCAATTTATTCTTAAATTATATCAACGAGCTTGCCGCCACCACTTCCACTGGAAGCTCATTCCACACCGCTACCACTCTCTGAGTAAAGAAGTTCCCCCTCATGTTACCCCTAAACTTCTGTCCCTTAATTCTGAAGTCATGTCCTCTGGTTTGAATCTTCCCTATTCTCAAAGGGAAAAGCTTGATCACATCAACTCTGTCTATCCCTCTCATCATTTTAAAGACCTCTATCAAGTCCCCCCTTAACCTTCTGCGCTCCAGAGATTAAAGACCTAACTTATTCAACCTATCTCTGTAACTTAGTTGTTGAAACCCAGGCAACATTCTAGTAAATCTCCTCTGTACTCTCTCTATTTTGTTGACATCCTTCCTATAATTGGGCGACCAAAATTGTACACCATACTCCAGATTTGGTCTCACCAATGCCTTGTACATTTTAACATTACATCCCAGCTTCTATACTCAATGCTCTGATTTATAAAGGCTAGCATACCAAAAGCTTTCTTTACCACCCTATCTATATGAGATTCCACCTTCAAGGAACAATGCACGGTTATTCCCAGATCCCTCTGTTCAACTGTATTCTTCAATTCCCTACCATTTATCATGTACGTCCTATTTTGATTTGTCCTGCCAAGGTGTAACACCTCACATTTATCAGCATTAAACTCCATCTGCTATCTTTCAGCCCATTTTTCCAAATGGCCTAAATCACTCTGTAGACTTTGGAAATCCTCTTCATTATCCACTATCTTGGTATCATCTGCATACTTACTAATCCAATTTACCACCCCTTCATCCAGATCATTGATGTACATGACAAACAACAAAGGAACCAACACAGATCCCTGAGGCACCCCACTAGTCACCTGCCTCCAACCCGACAAACAGCCATCCACCATTACCCTCTGGCTTCTCCCATTCAGCCACTGCTGAATCCATCTTGCTATTCCTGCATTTATACCCAACAGTTTAACCTTCTTAACCAACCTTCCATGAGGAACCTTGTCAAAGGCCTAACTAAAGTCCATATAGACAACATCCACTGCTTTACCCTCGTCAATTTCCCTAGTAACCTCTTCAAAAAATTCAAGAAGATTAGTCAAACATGACCTTCCAGGCACAAATCCATGTTGAACAAATAAATGATATCAACATTACCTTGCGGAATACCACACGACATTTTGCTTAACACTCTGTTAAATAAATAGGGGTGATCGAATTTTGCAACTTCCGGTGCCCCACCTGCTACTGACAACATGTGTTCCTCATCACTAACCCTGTAAATATAGGCAGCTGGGTTACAAAATGAACTACAGCGATCTTCTGAGTTTTTTAAAATAAAATTATGCATGGTTTCTGTTAAGAACAATTTCCTACCTCCTCTTCCGACTAATTTCCTCCTGAAATCAAACAAACACAACTTTTTATTGATACACTGACCATAATAATAATAATAATAATAATAATAATAATAATAATAATAATAATAATAATAATAATAATAATAATAATAATAATAATATTAATAATATTAATATATTTATGCAACGGAACAACAGTATTTTCTACTAATTGTTGCAAACTGATGGAAATTCTTCACTAACACAGCTTCTGACACACGGATAACACGAGAATGTCAAAGAAAGGATAAGGAATCACATCTGGGCATCATATCTGAGGAAGGATGTGCTGGCTCTGGAGTGGGTTCAGAGGATGTATACAAAACGTTCCCAGGAATGAGTAGGGGAACACATATTGAGTGATTGTCGGCACTGGGACTATACTCGCTGTTGTTTAGAAGAATGAATGGGGACCTCATTGAAACATACAAAACAGTGAAAGGCCTGGATAGAGTGGATATAGAGAGGATGTTTCCACTAGTGGGAGTGTCTAGGACTAGAAGTCAAAGCCTCAGAATTAAAGGACTTTCTTTTTGGAAGCCTGTCAGTGGATATTTTTAAGGCAAAGATAGATAGATTCTTGATTAGTACGGCTATCAGAGGTTATGGGGAGAAGGCAGGAGAATGATAGGATGGCCACATTGACGTGATGGGTCGAATGGTCTAATTCTACTCCTATCTTTTTTGACCTGATTATAAAGAACAAAGAGGATGAAAATATATGAATTAAATGGACAGGAAAGCAGATTAATTTTATAACACCCTACTAAACAACGAGGTACCACCGACCGAACCATATAGATACAAATGGGGAAATGAAATAGGTCACCCTATAACGAAAGATATGTGGGACGAAAGTTTACAACAAATACATCAATGTTCACTAAATGCCAGACATACTTTAATACAATTCAAGGTCTTACATAGACTACACTAAAATAAAACTAAATAGAATCTTCCCACAAATCTCTCCTATTTGTGATAAATGTCTACATCTAGAGGCTAATTTAACACATACGTTTGCAAACTGTATAAAACTTAAACATTTCTGTACTGATATTTTTGAAATAACTTCAGAAGTTATTAATACAAAACTGGACCCAAACACAAAATTAATAATACTTGGAATATCAGAACAAAGTTTAACACTCACAACAAACCAAAGAAATTTCCTCGACTACAGTATAATAATCGGGAAAAAATGAATATTAAAATTTGGAAAGGGCCCCTACAACCCCCACAATTTATATGTGGATTACGGAAATGTCGGAGACCCTATACTTAGAAAGAATTAGACTTGTCTTAATGGACAAACAAGATATTTTCGATAAAAATCTGGGCTCCATCATTAACTATCTGAAGGGATAGATTGGCACAGCACGAGGAACCAACTGAAACTTGACTCAGGATCAAATGAAAAGCTATACTTTATAATCTACGAAACCTATCTCCATTGATGTATTATGGTAACCCATTCCACACTCCTCTGTTTTGTTTTTTTTTTAAATTTGTAACTTTCTACCCTCTCTTTCCCTCTCTTTCTAGTAAAAATAAAAACACTAGAAGCAGAAGTAATTGATAATTGAAAATTTTTATAATGTATGACTGATGTATATGAAAGTATTTTTACTATAATATGTAACTATCCTTTATAATATGTCTACTTCTAATAAAAAAAAAAAAAAAAAGGAAAGTAGATTATTATCTGAATGGTGGCCGATTAGGAAAAGGGGAGATGCAACGAGACCTGGGTGTCATGGTACACCAGTCATTGAAAGTAGGCATGCAGGTGCAGCAGGTAGTGAAGAAAGCGAATGGTATGTTAGCATTCATAGCAAAATGATTTGAGTATGGGAGCAGGGAGGTTCTACTGCAGTTGTACCGGGTCTTGGTGAGACCACACCTAGAGTATTGCGTACAGTTTTGGTCTCCTAATCTGAGGAAAGACGTTCTTGACATAGAGGGAGTACAGAGAAGGTTCACCAGACTGGGATGTCAGATCTTTCATATGAAGAAAGACTGGATAGACTCGGCTTGTACTCGCTAGAATTTAGAAGATTGAGGGTGGATCTATAGAAACTTACAAAATTCTTAAGGGGTTGGACAGGCTAGATGCAGGAAGATTGTTCCCGATGTTGGGCAAGTCCAGGAAAAGGGGTCACAGTTTAAGGGTAAGGGGGGATGTCTTTTAGGACCGAGATGAGAAAAAAGATTCACACAGGTGAATCTCTGGAATTCTCTGCCACAGAAGGTAGTTGAGGCCAGTTCATTGACTATATTTAAGAGGGAGTTAGATGTGGCCCTTGTGGCTAAAGGGATCAGGGGGTATGGAGAGAAGGCAGGTACAGGATACTGAGTTTGATGATCAGCCATGATCATATTGAATGGCGGTGCAGGCTCGAAAAGCCGAAGCTACTCCTGCACCTATTTTCTATGTTTCTATGTTTCTACACCACACGGGACATATTTACTTGCAACAGTAAAAGGAATGTATTGATAATGGTATTTACATTATCAAAGGATTTCATACATTAATTCATGCACTGCCTCTCACACCCGCTACACCAGACACACTCACAGCATGCAAGTGTGCCTGGATTTTAGTGTCAGTTTGAATGTAATATGTAGCATGGCAAGCAGAGGAACAATCAAACATTTAGTATCAAGGTCTCCACTTATTCCCGAGAGGTTGTGCATTTTATGTGGGCACTTGGATTGGCTTAAACTGAAAAGAAATTCTCACCATTAGAAATATCACACTGTCTTTTTGATCCATCTGTTCCTGTATCTTTGTGAGTTTCTCCTGCATGGAATTTAATTTAACTTGAATTGCTTGAAGATTTTTCTCCATTATATCTAGACTCTTCGCCTCGACTTCTCTGAGATCTTTTAGTAAATGCTGCTCTTCCTCAGCGAGAATCTGTCTCTTTTTATTGAAGTGTGATGTGATGTGGGACTGCAGACTGCGGGACTGTGCCTGTGAAGAGAAATGTGGATATTTTCATATTGCCACAAGGGGGTTAAATCTACACGGGATCACACAACGAAGGAAGAGACCTTACCCTAACTCCAGAAATCTTTGTTTTCTGCAATTGTTCCATTTCCTGTATCTCTGAATTTTTTTTCGTGAGAGATTCTATGGAAGATTTCATCCGAACCTGAAAATGGGTTTGTAAAAACAAAAAGTGAAATGAAAGTGTTGTACATGAGAAAAAAACACAGTGGAATTCATGTGATCAAAATATGTTTTTTTTTATTTTATTTTTTATTTTATTTTATTTTTATTAGCAGTACAGTAAATTACATTAATACACATCACATATATCTTATTACATTATGTTGTACCACTTCAATTGTTTGATGTTTGTTTTTACCTTGTAGTTTTCAACAGCTTCTTCTATCCGTATGAAGCGGTGAGTCTTATGTTCCCGCCCATCTCGACAGATCAGGCAGATCAGTTTCTTGTCAGTTTCACAAAACACCTTCAGTTCTTCCTGATGTTCCTCGCAGTGAAGTTTACTTTCCTTCTCTTTCTGATTCAGATTTAATTGGTGAGTTTTCTGAGCCAGGCTTGACAAGGCCCAATTCACAATGAGGGTGCGGTCAGGAAACTCCTCTCTACATTTCGGGCAGGAGTTTTTCCCCTCTCTTTCCCAACTCTGCGCGATACAGGAGCGGCAGAAGTTGTGTCCGCACTTCGGGGAAACCGGATCGGTGAAGATATTCAGGCAGATGGGACAAATTAGATCTTCTGTTAAACTCTCAATCTGCTGTGTTGAAGCCATTTTGCGTTCTGGTTCTTCCTGGTGCAACGTCCTTGTCCAAAGTACGCTCTGTAGCACCATATAAGGAACACTAAACGCGAGGATCAAAGTCCCCTGACTCGCAATAAATTCCACTTGTGGGAGCAGTTGATAAGATGTTAGGAGTGCCTGAATATGACTGCAGTTGTAAAGAACAGCTTCACGAAACAGTTCAAGGGATCGGATAAAAATGAACCGCACACACTGCTTTATACCAAAGATAGCCACAATATATTTGAAATTCAGTAATCCTTGCTGCTGGCTTCTGGCCTGTCTATGTTCCCTTGTGTTTTTGTTTCCCTTGGCTCCATTCCAGAGGCTGGGCGATCGGTACGTATCATTGCATCGGCAACTACACTTTAACCCTGCTTCCTCCGTGGACTCCGGTCGAGGCTCAGATGTTATCTTTCACAGTCGCTGCTACTCCGCCCCTCACCTTCCAACATTATGGTTCCATCCTTATCTCTCCTTGGACCAATATTCTATCTAAACAATTGGTGAAAAGACTTAAAAGGACCAGAAGAATCGGAATTGGATTTTGCAAATGACCATATCGACAAATTGATACATATCATTGATCCTCCAATTTGCGGTGGGACTCACTCTGGCCACGGAGGAGGCCCAGGACAGACACAAAATGGCCAGAGTGAGTCCCACCGCAATTTGGAGGAGCAGCACCTCATATTTCGCTTGGGTAGTTTACACCCCAGCGGTATGAACATATTGATGACACTTCTCCAATTTCAGGTAGTCCCTGCTCTCTCCCTCCTTCCCCTCCCCTTCCCAGCTCTCCCACAGCCCACTATCTCCGCCTCTTTCTTCTCCCCCCACCACCCCACCGCCACATCAGTCTGAAGAAGGGTCTCGACCTGAAACATCACCTATTCCTTCTCTCCACAGATGCTGCCTCACCCGATGAGTTTCTCCAGCATTTTTGCCCACATATGATTTTTCTAGCAAATCCAGTTCTTTCTTAAACATTAAATACAAGGGACGTCAGTGTCCGTGATGGACCGACTGGGCAATATTCACCGTTTATTTTTGTAACCTCCTACATTTCTGAACGTTGCTGTTGCCAGGCCAGGCCGTGATGCAACCGTCGCCTATTTCCTTCGCTGAAGGGTTTCGGCCCGAAACGTCGCCTATTTCCTTCGCTCCATAGATGCTGCTGCACCCGATGAGTTTCTCCAGCATTTTTGTCTACCTTCGATTTTCCAGCATCTGCAGTTCCTTCATAAACACAACCCTGAATTGTACCGTGTACCGAGGTAAAGTGAAAATATTTTGCTACATGCTAACCAGTCAGCTGAAAGACTATACATGATTATCCAATCGAACCATCCACAGTGTACAGATACACGATAAAGGGGAATAATGTTCAGTGCAGGGGAAGTCCAGCAAAGTCTGTTTGAAGATAGTCCATGGATCTCCAATGAGGTGTTGGGCTTGTACACTCTGGAGTTTAGAAGAAGGAGAGAGGATCTTATTGAAACATATAAGGGTTTGGACACGCTAGAGGCAGGAAACATGTTCCCGATGTTGGGCGAGTCCAGGACCAGGGGCCACACACAGTTTAAGAATAAGGGGTAAACCATTTAGAACGGAGATGAGGAAACACTTTTTCACCCAGAGAGTTGTGAGTCTGTGGAATTCTCTGCTTCAGAGGGCGGTCGAGGCCGGTTCTCTGGATACTTTCAAGTGAGAGCTAGATAGGGCTCTTAAAGATAGCGGAGTCAGGGGATATGGGGAGAAGGCAGGAACGGGGTACTGATTGTGGATGATCAGCCATGATCACATTGAATAGCGGTGCTGGCTCGAAGGGCCAAATGGCCTCTACTCCTGCACCTATTGCCTATTGTCTATTGTCTATTGACTATTGTATAGTAGCTCAGGGCCGCTCTCCAGATATGCAGGGCAATGGGGTAAAGTTATCACACAGATAGTTTATTCACACAGAGAGCAGTAGGCGCATTGGCCTTTTAGCCCAGCACATGGATATGCAGGGAATGGCGAGATATGGATTTCATGCAGGCAGAGCAGACTAGAAGATACAGTAATTTGGCATGGTGTTCAGCACGGACATTGTGGGACGAACGGCCTGTTCCTGTGGTGTACTGTTCCATATTAGGCAATAGGCAATAGACAATATGTGCAGGAGTAGGCCATTCGGCCCTTCGAGCCAGCACCGCCATTCAATGTGATCATGGCTGATCATCTCCAATCAGTACCCCGTTCCTGCCTTCTCCCCATATCCCCTGACTCCACTATCTTTAAGAACCCTATCTAGCTCTCTCTTGAAAGCATCCAGAGAACCGGCCTCGAACTCGGGTCCCTGGCGCCGTGAGGCAGCAACTCTGCCGCTGCGCCACCGCGTTTGGACAACAGGGAAATCGGACGTGCATGTTTGGGGGCTATCAGGGGCTGGATGGGCCGAAGGATTTCCTCTGCGGAGTTTGCACGTTCTCCCCGTACTCCAAATACGTACAGGTTTGCAGGTTAATGGCTTGGTATAATTGTAAATTGTCCCTTGTGTGTAGGATGGTGCTGGTTTGTGGTGATCGCGGGTCACCAGGAACTCGGTGAGCCGAATGGCCTGTTTCCACGCCCTAACTAAACTAAACTGAATGGACCTACCAAAGCCGAACTATTGCAGGGAAGAATTACGAGCATGCCGACAGAACTCGAGGAGCCTGAACTGTAGGATCGAGCAGGTTAAAACTCTATTCTTAGAGTGCAGGAGGTTGAGAGGTGATCTTATAGAGAATTGAATCACGAACTAGAGGACATAGGTTTCTGGAAAGATTTAATAGGAAACTGAGTATAGGAGCAAAGATGTCCACCTGTAGTTGTACAGAACCCTAGTGAGAGCACACCTGGAGTAATGTGTGCAGTTTTGGTCCCCTAATTTGAGGAAGGACATTCTTGCTATTGAGGGAGTGTAGGGTAGGTTTACAGGGTTAATTCCCGGAATGGCGGGACTGTCATATGCTGAGAGAATGGAGCGGCTGGGCTTGTATACTCTGGAGTTTAGAAGGATGAGAGGGCATCTTATTGAAACATAAGATTATTAAGGGTTTGGACACGCTAGAGGCAGGAAACATGTTCCCGATGTTGGGGGAGTCCAGAACCAGGGGCCACACACAGTTTAAGAATAAGGAGTAAGCCATTTAGAACGGAGATGAGGAAGCACGTTTTCACACAGAGAGTTGTGAGTTGTGGAATTCTCTGCCTCAGAGGGCGGTGGAGGCCGGTTCTCTGGATACTTTCAAGAGAGAGCTAGATAGGGCTCTTAAAGATAGCGGAGTCGGGGGATATGGGCAGAAGGCAGGAACGGGGTACTGATTGAGAATGCTGGCTCGAAGGGCCGAATGGCCTACTCCTGCACCTATTGTCTATTGAATCTAAGGGGTAGCTTTTTCACACAGGGTGGTGGGTGTATGGAACAAGCTGCCAGAGAGGTAGTTGAGGCTGGGACTATCCCAACGTTTAAGAAACAGTTGGATAGGTACATGGGTAGGACAGGTTTGGAGGGATATGGACCAAGCGCAGGCAGGTGGGACTAGTGTAACTGGGACATTGTTGGCCGGTGTGGTCGAGTTGGGCTGGACCCTTAAGGGCCGGTCCCACGAGCATGCGCCTGCATGCGGCGAGCGCTACCTAATGTGGTCGCTTGAGGCGTACGGCCTCGCGGGGCCGGTCCCACTTCGATCGCCAGAGCCGTATGGAGTTGTGCGGAGCTGGTCCCGACAGCGCGCAGGCGGGGCTCCGAAAAACTGACCGTGTTCAAAAATTCCGCCCGGCAACGGCCTGCCGGGCCAGCAGTCGCCTCGATGCCGTACGCACCGCGCAAACTTCGCTCGATCTTCACATCACTCACTCGACCTCCGCGCGGCCCCCTCTACTGGTTAGGTCGTGCTTGCCGCATGGAGTTCATCTTTATTTTTGTCTATTTTAGAACGGCCTACTCCTGCACCTGTTGTTTATTGTCACCTGGCACCTTGGTCACTGGCGCTGTAACAACGTTGCGGCACTGTGCCGCCATTTATAATAGCGGGCAGTCGGGAAAAACGGGCACCGTTGTCCACCTACTAAGGTCCGCCCGCGTTTTAATGCGAGTTTGCACCGATCCCGATCCCGATCCGGTTGTGTAAAAAAAAAAAATGGGGTCGGGTCCCGGGAGCGGGGCTCAGGGGCAGAAATGTGGACGACAGACTCGATTTAAGTCGAAATTCCGTGTCTTGACAGCCCATTCAATGAGCCTGTAAATAAAATGAGAGCAAATATAATGAGAGAAAAATAAAATTTAAAAAAGTGTATTAAATCTTCTGGGTCCCCTCGTTTTCTTCCTGCCTCAGTCAGTCAATACACACGGTCGTTCCCTCAGTTTCTCCGGCTGCCGAACACTCTAACACTGATGTGCCTGTCCCACTTGGGAGATCTTTCAGGCGACTGCCGGCAACTGTCAAGTTGGTTAAAACGGCGACTGTCAGAGTGGAACAAACAAACACGCACGCACGCACGCGCACACACACACATACACACACACACACACACACACACACACACACACACACGCACACACACACGCACGCACACACACACACACACACACACACACACACACACACAACACGCACACACACACACACACATACACGCACACACACACACACACACACACACGCACACACACACACATACACGCACACACACACGCACACACACACAAACACTGCATTGTTACCGTTTGCCGCAATTCCTTCTGCAGGATCAGTCGCTCAGTCTGAAGACCCGCATCACCTCCGAGTTTGCCGAAATGCACCAGGTTCTCACCGAGAAGGAGGAACATCTGACCGGCAACCTGCAACTGCACGAGGGAGAGATCCTGGGAGCAATGGAGAAAAATCTTCAGGAAATCCAGGAGCGTTCAAAATTAATTCAGGGCGAGCTGCAAAAGTTCCAGGAGCAGGTGGAGCAGAAAGTTGGGATCCTCTTCCTGAAGACAAGGATAGTGATTCGTTCAATTAGTGCGCACGGATTGATGTTGATAATGAAGGGCCAGACCTACTGAAGCAACACAATGGGTCAGGCAGCGTCTCTGGAGAAAATGGATAGGTGACGTTTCAGGTCCGGAAGAAGGGTCCCAACGTCACCAAGTCAATAGACAATAGACAATAGGTGCCGGACTAGGCCATTCGGCCCTTCGAGCCAGCACCGCCATTCACCGTGATCATGGCTCATCATCCACAATCTGTACCCCGTTCCTGCCTTCTCACCATATCCCCTGACTCCCCCATCTTTAAGAGGCCTATATAGCTCTCTCTTGAAAGTATCCAGAGAACTGGCCTCCACCGCCCTCTGAGGCAGAGAATTCCACAGACTCACAACTCTCTAGGTGAAAAAGTGTTTCCTCGTCTCCGTTCTAAATGGCTTACCCCTTATTCTTAAACTGTGGCTCCTGGTTCTGGACTCCTCCAACATCGGGAACATGTTTCCTGTCTCTAGCGTGTCCAAGCCCTTAATAATCTTAGGTAGACAAAAGTGCTGGAGAAACTCAGCCGGTGCAGCAGCATCTATGGAGCGAAGGAAATAGGCAACGTTTTGGGCCGAAACCCTTCTTCAGATCCTTAATAATCTTATATGTTTCAATAAGATATCCTCTCATCCTTGTAAATTCCAGAGTGTACAAGCCCAGCCGCTCCATTCTCTCAGCATATGACAGTCCCGCCATCCTGGGAATTAACCTTGTAAACCTACGCTGCACTCTCTCAATAGCAAGAATGTCCTTCCTCAAATTAGGGGACCAAAACTGCACGCAATACTCCAGGTGTGGTCTCATTGGATAGTCAGTATCTCGTATGAGCTGCCAGAGGTAGCTAAAGAAGCAGATTAAATGACAACTCATTACTTTAAACTATTATAGATACAGCACAGAAACATGCCCTTCGGCCCACCGAGTCTGTGCTGACGAGCAATTATCCCACACACTCGGGACAAGTTACAATTTTACCAAAGCCCATTAACCTGCAAACCTGTACGTCTTTCAGAGTGTGGGGGGAAATCCGAGCACCAAGAGAAAACCCAGGTTGCCACACGTGCAAACTCCACCCAGACAGCACCCTGTGGCCAGGATTGAACGCGAGTCGCTGACGTAGTAAGGCGGAACGGTGGCGCAGCGGTATAGTTGCTGGCTGACAGCGTCGGAGACTCGGGTTCGATCGCGACCACGGGTGCTGTCTGTGCGGAGTTTGCACGTTCTCCCCGTGACCCGCGTGGGTTTTCTCCGAGATCTTCGGTCGCCTCCCACACTCCAAAGACGTACAGGTTTGTAGGTTAATTGGATTGGTATAATTGTAAATTGCCCCTAGTGTGTGTAGGATAGTGTTAGTGTGCGGGGATCACTGGTCGGCGCGGACTCGATGGGCCGAAGGGCCTGTTTCCGCGCTGTATCTCTAAACTAAACTAAACTCTAGTTACTCACTAGGGTTATGTACAACTGCAGAAGGACCTCTTTTCACCTATACTCAACTCCTCTTGTTATGAAGGCCAACATGCCATTCACTTTCTTCACTGCCTTCTGTACCTGCATGCTTACTTTCATTAACTGATGTACAAGGACCCCCAGATCCCATTGTACCTGTACTTCCTTTTTCCCAAAACAGGCCACTGTGCCGCCCTGTCTTAAAAGGGCATTTGGACCGATCGAGAGATCCCAATCCGGAATGTCGCCCATCCTGTTTCCCTCATGAGATGCTGCCTGACCCGCTGAGTTACTCCAGCACTTTGTGTCTATCTTATGGCTATAAAGGATAAGCAGATAAACTTGATAAGCAGAGCCTACGGCCAGACTATTCCTCCAAACCCACTGACAGCCATTTTCGGTACCCCTCCCAACACCAACCTCTCTGTTGCGGTGAAACGGGTCCTAGCTTTTACAACCTTGGAGACTGATCTTGCTTAACTGGAGGCTCACCTGTCCCCCGATACACGCCCGCTCGGATTAAGGAGGTGCTTTACAATTTAAAGCTTGAAAAACTTAGGTTCTCTCTCAAAGGCTCTACCAAGACATTCCTAGATACATGGAACCCTTTCTTGGAACTTGTTAACTCTCTCAACTTGTCCCCGGACTCGGAAGAGGACTGAGTGCTCCACCATTGTTCTGCTCTACTGCAGCTGCTCTCCCCTTAACCCCCCCCCCGCCCTCCCCACACTTATTTATTTAATTACTTACTTATTTACAGTTATTAGTGACCTTTTTTTTTTTTTTTTTCCCTTTAGTACTTTTTGTTTCGTTTATCTTAACCATATTTGTGTGTAGTGTGTATGTATGTGAGTGTCGTTTGTCCCCGTTTGGTTCCGACCTGATTCGGGTGGGTTGAAGGTGGGTAAGGGTAAGCAAAGATCTTAGAGCGGAGCAAGATAGGCTACTCCTGCTAAATGCAATGGGCTGACGTGTAGTAGCTACGGAGGGGATCCTGGGCATTTTTCCCCGCCCATTTTAGTAACCGGAGCCTACCTGACCCGACCCGACTCGCAGTGTAATCAATGAACAGTTTGTGTGGGGTTAGATTCATCATTCTGTCAGTTCATACTTCTTGTCAAGAATAAAATTTGACTCTGGTAATTGTCTTTTTTAATGTTTTTTAAATCATTTCTTTTTAAATGGCTCACAAGCAGTGTTTGAGTTGATTTTGTAGTAACCGGAACCGACATCGACTCGCAGGGTAATTGACATTGCGGGGGAAGTTTTTGTGTGTGATATAGGGTTAGATTCATAATTCAGTTAGTTCATAATTCTGTTAATTCTTGTTAAAGAATAAAATGTTTATAAACACACATACATGAATGTGATATAAATGTATATAATCATATAACACACACAATTATATTTCTTCTGATCCAATGATAAACTTGATTTCAGACTAGACAAGGGACATTAAATAAGAAACATTGTAAACCTCCCCGCAACTTCACACACATTAAGCCTTATCTCACCCCCCCCCCCCCCCCCGGCACTACCTCGCCTGCCCCCACACTACAATGTCTCCCCCCCCTCCTATGCCCCTCTCCCGCTGCCCCACACTCCCTCTCCCGCTGCCCCGGGCCGCGCACTCCCTCTCCCCGCTGCGGAAACAAAGATCCGATCTTTGGCCGGAAGCAAGATGGCGGAACAAGATGGCGGGGGCTGGTTGCTAAAATGACTCCCATAATCACCCATGAATCCGCCCATGAGCGTACTACACGTTTGCGTGAGAGTAACCCATCTTGCTCCGCTATAAGATCTTTGGTAAGGGCTTTGAGGGTCGCTTACATACTGTTGCACAATTATGCCTTGACTGTCACTGTCTGTTATCAAAGTATGTATGCAAATTGCTGTGAAATTCAAATAAAAAGATTTAAATATGGCTATAAAGGATTTAAATCAGGGGTCGGCAACCTACGGCCCCTGGGCCGAATGCGGCCCGTAACCCGAAATCATCCGGCCCGCGGGCGGATTTTTCTTTTCCCGTAATCATCCGGACCGCCGAGTGCCCGCGCCGAACGCGGCCGTGCTCTGGCTGCATTGCATCCTGCGCAAAGTCGCTGGCGCGGCCCCGCACCTTCAGTGAACACGTTTAAGAAAGAACTGCGGATGCTGGAAAAATCGAAGGTGGACAAAAAATGCTGGAGAAACTCAGCGGGTGAGACATGCAAGGATTGCGTGAGGTTGCCTCACTCGCTGAGTTTCTCCAGCAATTTTGTCTACCTTCTGTGAACACGTGATTTGATGCCAGCCATATGGGGCAGGTTGGGGGTGGGATCCGTGTGTACACGTGATAGATATGGCCCGCCATCCGCTCACAGACATGCATCTGTCCCGGCCCCCTATGCAGAACAAGTTTGCCCACCCCTGGTTTAAAGGGCTGCACGACCAAGTGGGACCCTCAACGTGCTGTGAATTAGGACCAGCCTAGTGAAAATGATAGCAGGCAGCCTTGGAAGCCTTACCCCACTACTCAAACCTCACGTCAAAAATCTTGGCGTGATATTTGACTCAGCACTGAAATTTGACAAACAAGTCAATGCCGTGGTAAAAGCTAGCTTCTTTCAGCTTCGGACGATAGCTAAAATAAAACAATTCCTCCACTTTGATGACCTGGAAAAGATCATCCACTCATTTATCTCCTCCCGCCTAGATTACTGCTACTCCCTTTACACTGGCATCAGCCAATCTTCCCTGTCCCGCCTGCAACTGGTCCAAAACGCCGCAGCGACACTCCTGACGGGCACCCGATAAAGGGACCACATCACCCCGATCCTGGCCTCTCTCCACTGGCTCCCTGTGCGGTTCCGTATAAACTTCAAGACCCTCTATGTTTACAAAGCCCTCAATGGGCTTGCCCCCACCTACATAAAAAGTCTTCTCACCCATCACTCCACCTCCAGGCCCCTCAGATCGGCCGACTTGGGGTTGCTGAATATCCCGCGGTCTAGGCATAAGCTCAGGGGCGACCGCGCCTTTGCGGTTGCAGCTCCTAGACTGTGGAACAGCATCCCTCTTCCCATCAGAACTGCCCCCTCCATCGACTCCTTTAAGTCAGGACTAGAGACTTATCTATACTCCCAAGCCTTTCCTGACGTCCTCTGAGTGAGGGCTACATGTATATATGTATGTAGTCTGTTTTGTTGTGCTATTCTTATTTCAAATGTAAAGCACTTTGGCCAACGAGAGTTGTTTTTTAACTGTGCTATATAAATAAATGTGACTTGACTTGACTTGACTAGTATACCATGGTCAGAGATGGACCGAAGGGCCTGTTTCCTTGCTGTACAGCCATGTGACTCTATTTGGACAGTCATTCCCAATCAATTCAGATTTGTCCTCTTTTATTTCAGGAGGAATCCTGGCGGAATTTACGGTAGGCCACATTCTATGTTAAAGTTCTTGACAGTTTCCCTAATACAACTCGGAGGGGAGGCGGGGAATGTTTTATGGTTAATTTGTCATTCTGCCTAATATTTACAGATCAAGACAGAGCATTAAAGAACTAATCGTCGCCAGTGGAAGTCTGTCAGTTGAAAAATTCAGAGGACCTTTCCTGAAGACAGTTTGGAGTGAGATCCTCGACGCTCTTAACCCTGGTAACTCCCTCTCATATTCCTTTATCTTCGCCTTGAGTTCAGTTCATTGTCACCTGTACCGAGGTTCACCAGGTTAATTCCCGGGATGGTGGGACTGTCATATGCTGAGAGAATGGAGCAGCTGGGCTTGTACACTCTGGAATTTAGAAGGATGATAGGGAATCTTATTGAAACACATAAGATGATTAAGGGTTTGGACACGCTGGAGGCAGGAAACATGTTCCCGATGATGGGGGAGTCCAGAACCAGGGGCCACACACAGTTTAAGAATAAGGGGTAAGCCATTTAGAACGGAGACGAGGAAACACTTTTTCTCACAGAGAGTTGTGAGTGTGGAATTCTCTACCTCAGAGGCTGGTTCTCTGGATACTTTCAAGAGAGAGTTAGATAGGGCCCTTAAAGATAGCGGAGTCAGGGGATATGCGGAGAAGGCAGGAACGGGGTACTGAATATGGATGATCAGCCATGATCACATTGAATGGCGGTGCTGGCTCGAAGGGTCGAATAGCCTACTCCTGCACATATTGTCTATTGTCTATAAATGCAGGAGTCTTCTTCTTGCGTGTGGCGTGCACAGCATAAAGTTGTAGGACAACTAGTTCTTTCTTTTTTTAATTAATAGTGTACATTACAGTGATATAAGCCAAAAATAACATAATACATTTCCTGTACCACTTCATATTTTAAACTTTAAAAAGAAGAAAAGTAAAGAGAGTTGGATAGAATAGTGAGTGCGGGAAAGAGTGATCACGAGAGACCCTTAGAAACGAAAAAGTGGTAAGGAGAAAGCCAAAGAAAAAGAAAGTGAGAAAAAGAGAGCTGAAGATATATAAAAGTGATAAAAGGGATAAAAGGGATGCCCCCCCCCCCCCCCCCTCACCAGGTCCTGAAACCATTTATTTTCAAAGTTATTAAGAAGGAACTTCAGATGCTGGAAAATCGAAGGTACACAAAAATGCTGGAGAAACTCAGCGGGTGCAGCAGCATCTATGGAGCGAAGGAAATAGGCCTATTTCCTTCGCTCCATAGATGCTGCGGCACCCGCTGAGTTTCTCCAGCTTTTTTGTGTATTTTCAAAGTTATGTTGCACCATAGGACAACTTGTTCTATTTGATCTTATTTGATTGTGCACGCCGGGTTGATTGCATTCATCGAAACAGGGCGGACCACGTGAAGGTTGCAATCTTCCCACCCCTAAATGCTTGAGTAGCTCAGCGGGACAGGTAGCATCTCTGGA
>NW_022630612.1:0-20000 GCF_010909765.2 Amblyraja radiata | reverse complement strand
GAAAGGAAGAGGCGGAGACAGTGGGCTGTGGGAGAGCTGGGAAGGGGAGGGGAAGGAGGGAGAAAGCAGGGACTACCTGAAATTGGAGAATATTATAAAAATCTCTTGAAAATATATTTCAGAAGTTGAAACATTTGCGGAGTTGCTCCTGCATGTGAAATTCTTAATGTTTATAACCAAATGTAGTAAATGCCCACTATTTTCTGTGTGCTTAAGCAAAACAAGAATTTCATTGTCCTATACAGGGACACATGACAATAAACTCACTTGAACTTGAACAAATTTTGAAAGTGAAAAACTGCTGATAGCAACTAGTCGACTCTAGAAAACATGTTCCTGACGCTCTTAAAAATAGCGGAGTCAGGGGATATGGGGGGAAGGCAGGAACGGGGTACTGATTGGGGATGATAAGCCATGATCACATTGAATGGCGGTGCTGGCTCGAAGGGCCGAATGGCCTACTCCTGCACCTATTGTCTATTGTCCATTTACTGTTTTGAACTCCCTATCTGATTATAAAATGACCTAAGATTTATAAACCAAAACACAAAGTGATGGAGTAAGACAGCGGGCCAGGCAACAGGTTGAGGTAAGAGAGAAGGGCAGATGCTGGTTTATACAAGAGATAGACACTAAGTGCTGGAGTTACTCAGCGGGTCAGGCAGCATTTCTGGAGAATATGCACAGATCATGTTTCGGGTCGAGAGCCGAATTCTATATTTTGACAGTGACATAGTTCAAGTTCAAGTGAGTTTATTGTCATGTGTCCCTGTATAGGACAATGAAATTCTTGCTTTGCTTAAGCGCACAGAAAATAGTAGGCATTTACTACAAAACAGATAAATGTGTCCATATACCATGATATAAATATATACACACATGAATAAATAAACTGGTAAAGTGCAAATAACAGAAAGTGGTTATTAATAATCATAGTTTTGTCCGAGCCAGGTTTAATAGCCTGATGGCTGTGGGGAAGTAACTATTCCTGAACCTGGACGTTGCAGATTTCAGGCTCCTGTACCTTCTACCTGAAGGTAGCAGGGAGATGAGAGTGTATGGCCTGGATGGTGTGGATCTTTGATGATACTGCCAGCGTTTTTGAGGCAGCGACTGCGATAAATCCCCTCGATGGAAGGAAGGTCAGAGCCGATGATGGACTGGGCAGTGTTTACTACTTTTTGTAGTCTTTTCCTCTCCAGGGCGCTCAAATTGCCGAGCCAAGCCACGATGCAACCGGTCAGCATGCTCTCGACTGTGCACCTGTAGAAGTTAGAGAGAGTCTTCCTTTACAAACCGACTCTCCGTAATCTTCTCAGGAAGTAGAGGCGCTGATGAGCTTTTTTGATAATTGCGTGAGTGTTCTCGGACCAGGAAAGATCTTCAGAATTGCTGATACGTAGAAGCGACTCTATTTACTTGGTCTTGCAGAAAGAGGGATAGGGAGAAATTCTGGTTGTGTATCTGGCAAGTTGGTTGCGGGGGGCAGGGCTGTAAGCATGAGCTGCATTTCCCCCCAGATCCGCATTCAGACTCTGTCTCCATGTAAGTAGACGTCATGTCACCCCCAGGTCCGCATTCAGGGCCACCACTCGCAAGGAATTAAAGGCAGCGATTATATTTGTCCACCCCCTTTCGAGTATTGTACAAACCACCCCCCTCTGGAAATTCATTATTTTCGCTTTAAAGTAGAGATCCCGTTGACTTCTGAACGACATTGTGACCTCTGCGTGCACCGGCATTTTTGTTTCTCCAAAGCAGAAACAATCGCTGTGTGAAAGGAAATCAAAAGCCCTTTCTGGCATTCCTCGTTTTTTGTTTGTTAATTCCTTTCATTCCAGTAATGTCTTCTTTGGGTGGGGTGGTGGTTGGGGGTGAGGGGGGAGGGTGAAGAGCTGGCAGTGAGAAAAGACCAGGAGACCAGGATCAATGAGCTGTTCAAAAGGGAACTGCAGATGCTGGAATATCGAAGGTACACAAAATTGCTGGGGAAACTCAGCGGGTGCAGCAGCATCTATGGAGCGAAGGAAATAGGCGACGTTTCGGGCCGAAACCCTTCTTCAGTTACGGCCGAAACCCTTCTTCAGTTTCGGCCCGAAACGTCGCCTATTTCATTCGCTCCATAGATGCTGCTGCACCCGCTGAGTTTCCCCAGCAATTTTGTGTACCTAGGATCAATGAGCTGTCTGGCAGGTCCCATTGTTGAATGTGGGAAGGTGTGATCTCAAGAGACAAACAATGTGGAGAACTGTGAAACTGGTTACACGAGAAAGAAGGAGGAGGGAGTGAAATTTGTGTAAACAGTATTGAATGTACGTATAGCCACCGAGAATGTCGGACGAATTTCTTGCACGGTTTCGGTATTGTACATATTTTTTGCCTTGAATAAAGTTTAATTTGGGTTTTTTTTAAACATTGAATTCTCTAACTTTAAATAATTTCTCCTTACACCACCCCCCTCTCCCCCCCCCCCCCCCCCCCCCCCCCCCCCCCCCCCCTTGTCATTTTACTAGTTCCTCGGCTCTCCACATTATTTATGGAGCGAAGGAAATAGGCAACGTTACGGCCGAAACCCTTCTTCAGCCACTCTGTTGACTTGGTCTCGCAGAGAGAGGGACAAGGGAAAAGTTATGGTCAATGATCTTTGGTTATGGTTTTGTATCTGGCAAGTGGGTAGTGGGAGGGAGGGGGGCGTTGGAGCCGGGGCTGTAAGCAGAGCTGCATTTTCCCCCTGGTCCGCATTCAGACTGTCTGTCTCCATGTAAGTAGAGGTCATGTCACCCCCAGGTCCACATTCAGGGCCACCACTCGCAAGGAATTGAAGGCAGCGATTATATTTGTCCACCCCCTTTCGAGTATTGTACAAACCATCCCCCTCTGGAAATTCATTGTGGACAAACAATGTGGAGAACAGTGGAACTGGTTACACGAGAAAGAAGAGGGGGGGGGGGGGGGGTGTAAGTACAAGTGACTTCTCGTTCTAGGCGGGTGTAACTATGACTCCCTTAAACTGAAATGGGACTATCTTAAACTCTTAAACTCATTGTTCTCATGTAAGTGAAGGTCCTGTTTCTCCCAGGTCCGCATTTGGTGGCCACTAATCCCAAAGAAATGAAAGCAGCGATTCTCCTTGTCCCCCCCCCACTCCAGATATACGGTGACTCTACACGTCTGCAACTTCTTCCCTTTCGAGTACAGCACATACCTATTTTAAATATTTAACAACCACAGATTTGAACTCCCTAACTGATTATAAAATGTCCTAAGATTTATAAATCAAAACACGAAGTGATGGAGTGAGACAGCGGGCCAGGCAACAGGTTGAGATAAGAAGGAATGGCAGATGCTGGTTTACACAAAAGATAGACACTAAGTGCTGGAGTTACTCAGCGGGTCAGGCAGCATTTCTGGAGAATATGCACAGATCATGTTTCGGGTCGAGAGCCGACTTCTACATTTTAACAGTGACATAATTGCTGATAATAAAAGCGACTCTATTTACTTGGTCTTGCAGAGAGAGGTATAAGGGAGAAGTTCTGGTTGTGTATCTGGCAAGTGGGTTGCGGAGGGGGGGGGGTAGCGATGGAAGCAAGAGCTGCATTTCCCCCCAGGTCCGCATTCAGACTGTCTGTCTCCATGTAAGTGGAGGTCATGTCACCCCCAGGTCCGCATTTAGGGCCACCACTCGCAAGGAATTGAAGGCAGCGATTATATTTGTCCACCCTCTTTCGAGTATTGTACAAACCATCTCCCTCTAGAAATTTATTCTTCTCGCTTTAAAGTAGAGATCCCCTTGACTTTTGAATGACATTGTGACCTCTGCGTGCACCGGCATTTTCTTCTTCTCCAAAGCAAAAACAATCGCTGTGTAAAAGGAAAACAAAAGCCCTTTCTGGCATTCGTCGTTTTTTGTTTGTTAATTACTTTCATTCCAGCAATGCCTTCTTTGGGTGAGGGGAGGATGAATATCTGGGAGTGAGAAAAGACCAGGAGACCAGGATCAATTAAATGACCTGTCCGGCAGGTCCCATTGTTGCCACGAATCCTAAAGAAATGAAAGCAGCGATTCTCCTTGCGTCCCCCGCGTTCCAGATAGACGGTGACTCTTCACGTCTGCAACTTCTTCCCTTTCTCCCTTCTCCTCTATGTCTACAAAACCTTCAATCGGCTTGCCTCCACCTACATTAAACGTCTGCTCACCCACCACACCACCTCCAGGTCCCTCAGATCGGCCGACTTGAGGTTACTGAACGTCCAGGCATAAGCTCAGGGGCGACCGCGCCTTTGCGGTTGCAGCTCCTAGACTGTGGAACAGCATCCCTCTTCCCATCAGAACTGCCCCTTCCATCGTCTCCTTTAAGTCCAGACTAAAAACTTATCTGTACTCCCGAGCCTTTCGTGACGTCCTCTGAGCAAGGACTACATGTATGTATTTATGTAGTTTGTTTGTTTATACTATTCTTATAACGAATGTAAAGCACTTTGGCCAACGAGAGTAGTTTTTTAAATGTGCTATATAAATAAATGTGACTTGACTTGACTTGACTTTCGAGTGGCCTCCTCTAAACCCTCGAGTTTTGTATCTGGCAAGTGGGTTGTGGGGGGCAGTAAGCAAGAGCTGCATTTTCCACCCAGATCCGCCTTCAGACTGTCTGTCTCCATGCAAGTGGAGGTCATGTCACCCCCAGGTCCTCATTCATTGCCACCACTCGCAAGGAATTGAAGGCAGCGATTATATTTGTCCACCCCCTTTCGAGTACCGTACAAACCAAAGATGATAGAGCATCCCCTCTCTCCCCGTCTCCACCCTAACCCTCTTACTAATTTCACCATTTGTATTCCTTGGATATCACCGCATCCCCAGTCCACTATGGGCTCCACCTATCCTGAATCATCGACGCATGCTCTGCTTGTTCTGCATCTTCCCATACCTCTAGTTTCCCCTTCACTGGCTTCCCATCTCCCACCGGATCACCTACAAAATCCTGATCCTCACCTACAAAGCCCTCCACCATCTGGTCCCCCCATATCTCACTGACCTCCTCTCCCCCTACCAACCCCCACGGTCCCTCAGATCGACATCAGCCGGTCTCCTCTCCATCCACAAGTCCAACTTCCGCAGTTTTGGGGACAGAGCCTTCTCCAGGGCAGCTCCCAGGCTCTGGAACTCCCTCCCCCAACTGATCCGCAATCCCGTGTCCCTCACCATCTTCCAGTCCCGCCTCAAGACCCATCTCTTCACCTCTGCCTATCCTTAGCCCCACGTCCCCCTCCCTTTTCATCTGTGCATTAATTTGACTCATATTGTGTTTTGAATTGAATTCTGTCTTTACTTTGTGTACTAGTCATGTCTCTATTTATTTCATTCCCCTTACATGTTTTTCCTCTACCTGCTAAATTTTTGTAAGGTGTCCTTGAGACTCTTGAAAGGCGCCCATAAATAAAATGTATTATTATTATTATTATCCCTGCCTTCTCTCCATACCCCCTGATCCCTTTAGCCACAAGGGCCACATCTAACTCCCTCTTAAATCAGGAGTTTCTATCTTCATGTTCCCGTGAATGGAACACGAGCCTTGCTGTACTGTAGACTCTGCAGAAACCGGGTGGGTATGAGAGGTTTAGAGGGATAGAGGCCAAATGTGAGACGAGGTCATCCCTCGGCCTCCTGCACTGCAAAGAAAAAAACCTCAAACCTATCCACCTTCTTCTTGCAACCCAAGTCCTCCAGTAAGGACCTAGCTTGGCATGAATAAGTTGGACCGAGGGGGCTTTTTCCGTGCTGTAACACTCTATGACCCCCCATAACCAAACCATGTAAATCTCTCCGAGCGGGTGCCATTCTTGACAAGCACGGAGAATCACTGGACTACAGGCAGGACACTAAGTTGGCGATGTCTCGGATTCACAGGGACATTGGCCACCCCCTCGCCTCTCAGAGTATTTTCCCCCCTACATCCTTCCTCTATTTGCGAGGCCTCCCTTTAACTGAAACACTCCACTTGATCGCTCTCTACCGCAGGGATTTGCTCCCACATTATGTAATTGTTTTAGAATTTACAGCATGGGAACAGGACCTTTGGCCCACCGAGTCCACGCCAACCATCATTCACCCGTACCCAATTTCTCGTTTATCCCACTTTCGCATCCCACACACTAGTGGCAATTTACACAAGTCAATGAACACACAAACATGTACGTCTTTGGAGGTTTGCTCCTCCGTTCTGCTGGTCTCAATAATTATGAATTAACCCCCCACCCCCGGTCTCACGCACATGGAATTAGTTCTTCTATATACACGGTTTAAAGACCCATATTAGGTTTACCGCTTAATTTCCAAATCATCTCACCCCTAATCCAAAAGAAAATCAGTCCACAGTTCATTTTTTAAAGAAAACGTGCCTTAAGGGGACTGCAAAGAGTTAATAATGTTCGCTACATACACTTCAGTAGTATATAAGTCTGTATATTTAATTCAAACATCAATATAAAATGTATTTGACACAAATGTTCACTGTCACCATTTTAATATGGTAGTAAAAACAGACGAGAAACATATAACCATATAACAATTACAGCACGGAAACAGGCCATCTCGGCCCTACAAGTCCGTGACGAACAATTATTTCCCCTAGTCCCATCTACCTGCACTCAGACCATAACCCTCCATTCCTTTCCCGTCCATATACCTATCCAATTTATTTTTAAATGATAAAATCGAACCTGCCTCCACCACTTCCACTGGAAGCTCATTCCACACAGCTGCCACTCTGAGTAAAGAAGTTCCCCCTCATGTTACCCCTAAACTTCTGTCCCTTAATTATGAAGTCATGTCCTCTTGTTTGAATCTTCCCTACTCTCAATGGGAAAAGCTTGTCCACGTCAACTCTGTCTATCCCTCTCATCATTTTAAAGACCTCTATCAAGTTCCCCCTTAACCTTCTGCGCTCCAGAGAATAAAGACCTAACTTATTCAACCTTTCTCTGTAACTTAGTTGCTGAAACCCAGGCAACATTCTAGTAAATCTCCTCTGTACTCCCTCTATTTTGTTGACATCCTTCATATAATTGGGCGACCAAAATTGTACACCATACTCCAGAATTGGTCTCACCAATGCCTTGTACAATTTTAACATTACATCCCAACTTCTATACTATGTATAGAGTTTAAAATAATGTCGACATAGGTTAGTGAACGACAGCCTTCTGTTTGAGTGATGTAAACCAACCTGTGCCCTGACAGGGATTACACCAGGCACTTGTCTATTCCATCCTACCATTGACTTATTCTTTGAGGAAATTCACACCATGCCACACATTACCATTGCAGTGTTTAGTTACAACAGGCAGATTACTTAAACAATCTTCAATATTGTCAGATAATTTATTAACCTGGGGGCTGTAAGTGGAAACAAATGGAAAGTATATTTAGAACATAAACCCAGAAAAATAATTGCTTTACCCAAAGAGTGACAAATGTTTGGAATAATCCTGAAGGCAGAGAAGAATCCAAATGAAATCACGATAGTTGTGGACTCACGAGTCACTAAGGTAAACGCACGGGCCACTACGTTCTTACAACTTGGTTCAATTTTTAACTTCAAGAGTACATTTTACTCGTGGAAAAATTTAAACATGTTTGAATTTTTTAAAGAGTTATCAAGTTTCATGGGTCCCTGCCGTTAGCGCCACGAGTCGCTAAGTTGCGTCCACGAGTTCCGACGTTCCCGCGACGTTAATTGTACGTGATTACCACGAGTTAAATTTGTTTTAAACTCGGGGTACCTCGTGGGTCAGCTCGCACAGTGTGACAGGGGTTTAAAATAACGCGTCAAAATGAACGGATCGACAGACAGACAGACAGCTCTGATTTCAGTTGCTGTTTATTTCACTCTTCCCACATTTACATTCCCCCTGGTTTTATTTCCGCGCTCACTGGGGTTTGTTTCACGACGCGGAATTTGGGGATTAAATGGGAGCCGTTCGTTCAGCGCCGACCTGTTGTCCACCGGGTTTCTGCCCCACAGCCCCTGAGCCCCGCTCCTGACGCCGGTCCCGGGACCCGACCCTTTTACACACCCGGAGCGGTACCGGAGCAGATTCTCAGCCAGTTTCCATCCCAAGGCCCGAAGAAAGGATAAAGTTTCTCCGTGAATTTATTCCCAGTGAAGGTGTGGAGATGGGACTTGGTGTCCGCGTCGTAAAATGAAACTGTCCCGGACTCGTAACTGAGATAAACTCCCACCCTCCCGGGGATGGGACGGGCGGGGAGAGGGGATGGAGGGGAGGTGAATGCAACAAACCTGTCAGCCCCCCGCCTGATGCTCCAGACTCCAGTCTCCGGGGTCAGTGTGTGTCTCTTCCTGTCCACAGACTCTGCGGCGACCCCCAGACTCCAGTGCCGACTCCCCGCCACCTCCACCTCCCAGTAATGTCTCCCCGATGTGGATCCCTCCGATCCCAGCACACACCACCAGCCTGTAAACATCTTCCCGGTGTCATGGAGACTCCTCCGTGTCTCGGTACATCTCACCCTCTTCCGGTCCTCAGACACCTCGAGCCGCGCATACGCTGTTTCCACGTCCAGGGTAACGGGGACTGGGGGGAGAAGCAGAGAATCAGATAATCCCCGGGGGTCGGGGGCAGACTCGGGCACAGGCGGGCGGACAACTGAAACCTTGTTCGGGGTTTTCCCCAATTACGTGAGATGGACAACACAAACCTTTCTTCGGGTTTTTCTCAGAGGAAAGGGGGGGAGGCTCGTGGATTGTTGGAGCGGGTCGGGCGGCGGAGTTGGGATTGTGTGTTTAAACAGAGAGAGAGGGGGGAGGGGACGATTGAGAGATTGCGGTGGGCATTTGGAGCGGTTGGGCAGGGTTTTGTGAGATCCCGCTGTTAGGTGGTGGAGAGGAATCAGATTTTCAAGTAGCACATTGAGACATAGAAACATAGACAATAGGTGCAGGAGTAGGCCATTCGGCCCCTTCGAGCCTGCACCATTCGCCATTCAATATGATCATGGCTGATCATCCAACTCAGTATCCTGTACCTGCCTTCTCTCCATACCCCCTGATCCCTTTAGCCACAAGGGCCACATCTAACTCCCTCTTAAATATAGCCAATTAACTGTGTGGCCTCAACTACCTTCTGTGGCAGAGAATTCCACAGATTCACCACTCTCTGTGTGAAAAATGACGCGTGTTTGCTGCTGGGATTTTTGAGCACAAGCTGTTAGCTTTTTAGTTTAGTTCGGAGGAGGCATGCAGGTTTTAATTAAAGTGTCCATTATTCATATCACTCTTTGTATCCAACTAACACCTAACAATCTCTAATGTATCAGAACAAATAAATGATATAAACATTACCTTGCGGAATACCACACGACATTTTGCTGAACACTCTGTTCAATAAAAAGGGGTGATCGAATTTTGCAACTTCCGGTGCCCCACCTGCTACTGACAACGTGTGTTCCTCATCACTAACCCTGTAAGTATAGGCAGCTGGTTACAAAATGAACTACAGCGATCTTCTGAGTTTTTAAAAATAAAATTATGCATGGTTTCTGTTAAGAACAATTTCCTACCTCCTCTTCCGACTAATTTCATCCTGAAATCAAACAAACACAACTTTTTATTGATACACTGACAATAATAATAATAATAATAATAATAATAATAATAATAATAATAATAATAATAATAATAATAATAATAATAATAATAATAATAATAATAATAATAATAATAATAATAATAATAATAATAAATTTATGCAACGGAACAACAGTATTTTCTACTAATTGTTGCAAACTGCTGGAAATTCTTCACTAACACAGCTTCTGACACACGGATAGCACGAGAATGTCACAGAAAGGATAAGGAATCACATCTGGACACCATATCTGAGGAAGAATGTGCTGGCTCTGGAGTGGGTTCAGAGGAGGTATACAAAACGTTCCCAGGAATGAGTAGGTGAACGTATATTGAGTGATCGTCGGCACTGGGACTATACACGCTGTAGTTTAGAAGAATGAAGGGGGACCTCATTGAAACATACAAAACAGTGAAAGGCCTGGATAGAGAGGATATACAGAGGATGTTTCCACTAGTGGGAGTGTCTAGGACTAGAAGTCATAGCCTCAGAATTAAAGGACTTTCTTTTAGGAAGCCTGTCAGTGGATATTTTTAAGGCAAAGATAGATAGATTCTTGATTAGTACGGCTATCAGAGGTTATGGGGAGAAGGCAGGAGAATGGTATTAGGTGGGAGAGATACATCATCCATGATGGAATGGCCACATTGACGTGATGGGTCGAATGGTCTAACTCTACTCCTATCTTTTTTGACCTGATTATAAAGAACAAAGAGGAAGAAAATATATGAATTAAATGGACAGGAAAGGTATTATCTGAATGGTGGCCGATTAGGAAAAGGGGAGATGCAACGAGACCTGGGTGTCATGGTACACCAGTCATTGAAAGTAGGCATGCAGGTGCAGCAGGTAGTGAAGAAAGCGAATGGTATGTTAGCATTCATAGCAAAATGATTTGAGTATGGGAGCAGGGAGGTTCTACTGCAGTTGTACCGGGTCTTGGTGAGACCACACCTAGAGTATTGCGTACAGTTTTGGTCTCCTAATCTGAGGAAAGACGTTCTTGACATAGAGGGAGTACAGAGAAGGTTCACCAGACTGGGATGTCAGATCTTTCATATGAAGAAAGACTGGATAGACTCGGCTTGTACTCGCTAGAATTTAGAAGATTGAGGGTGGATCTTATAGAAACTTACAAAATTCTTAAGGGGTTGGACAGGCTAGATGCAGGAAGATTGTTCCCGATGTTGGGCAAGTCCAGGAAAAGGGGTCACAGTTTAAGGGTAAGGGGGGATGTCTTTTAGGACCGAGATGAGAAAAAAGATTCACACAGGTGAATCTCTGGAATTCTCTGCCACAGAAGGTAGTTGAGGCCAGTTCATTGACTATATTTAAGAGGGAGTTAGATGTGGCCCTTGTGGCTAAAGGGATCAGGGGGTATGGAGAGAAGGCAGGTACAGGATACTGAGTTTGATGATCAGCCATGATCATATTGAATGGCGGTGCAGGCTCGAAAAGCCGAAGCTACTCCTGCACCTATTTTCTATGTTTCTATGTTTCTACACCACACGGGACATATTTACTTGCAACAGTAAAAGGAATGTATTGATAATGGTATTTACATTATCAAAGGATTTCATACATTAATTCATGCACTGCCTCTCACACCCGCTACACCAGACACACTCACAGCATGCAAGTGTGCCTGGATTTTAGTGTCAGTTTGAATGTAATATGTAGCATGGCAAGCAGAGGAACAATCAAACATTTAGTATCAAGGTCTCCACTTATTCCCGAGAGGTTGTGCATTTTATGTGGGCACTTGGATTGGCTTAAACTGAAAAGAAATTCTCACCATTAGAAATATCACACTGTCTTTTGATCCATCTGTTCCTGTATCTTTGTGAGTTTCTCCTGCATGGAATTTAATTTAACTTGAATTGCTTGAAGATTTTTCTCCATTATATCTAGACTCTTCGCCTCGACTTCTCTGAGATCTTTTAGTAAATGCTGCTCTTCCTCAGCGAGAATCTGTCTCTTTTTATTGAAGTGTGATGTGATGTGGGACTGCAGACTGCGGGACTGTGCCTGTGAAGAGAAATGTGGATATTTTCATATTGCCACAAGGGGGTTAAATCTACACGGGATCACACAACGAAGGAAGAGACCTTACCCTAACTCCAGAAATCTTTGTTTTCTGCAATTGTTCCATTTCCTGTATCTCTGAATTTTTTTTCGTGAGAGATTCTATGGAAGATTTCATCCGAACCTGAAAATGGGTTTGTAAAAACAAAAAGTGAAATGAAAGTGTTGTACATGAGAAAAAAACACAGTGGAATTCATGTGATCAAAATATGTTTTTTTTATTTTATTTTTTATTTTATTTTATTTTTATTAGCAGTACAGTAAATTACATTAATACACATCACATATATCTATTACATATGTGTACCACTTCAATTGTTTGATGTTTGTTTTTACCTTGTAGTTTTCAACAGCTTCTTCTATCCGTATGAAGCGGTGAGTCTTATGTTCCCGCCCATCTCGACAGATCAGGCAGATCAGTTTCTTGTCAGTTTCACAAAACACCTTCAGTTCTTCCTGATGTTCCTCGCAGTGAAGTTTACTTTCCTTCTCTTTCTGATTCAGATTTAATTGGTGAGTTTTCTGAGCCAGGCTTGACAAGGCCCAATTCACAATGAGGGTGCGGTCAGGAAACTCCTCTCTACATTTCGGGCAGGAGTTTTTCCCCTCTCTTTCCCAACTCTGCGCGATACAGGAGCGGCAGAAGTTGTGTCCGCACTTCGGGGAAACCGGATCGGTGAAGATATTCAGGCAGATGGGACCAAATTAGTTCTTCGCGTAAACTCGCAACCTGTGTTCGGCAGCCATTCTCGCCACTTCCTGACTTCACTTACGGGGGGCGCTAAACACACCTGAGATACCACGCTTGTCCAATCAACGCGCCGCACTGTCAGGGAACGAACTCTATTGGCGAGGAGTGTGTAAGAGAAGCAAAAATCTTTGGTCTCCAGCTGCTGTAGTTTTCAGGGTGACGTGTTCCATTGACGTGTCCTGACCTCAAATACCCATGGAGGGTTTTAGTGAGATGTTAAACAGACCGTATAATGTAACGCAGGGAATGTTATGGACAGTTTAGAGCAGGAGAAAAAAGAAACTAAAACCGACGGTTAAATATAAACTAGATGAAGTCAAGTCGGATTTATTGTCATCTGTACAAGTACTGCGATGAACAACTGCGATGAAAACCACATCGACGTTTCAGCAGCATCACACGCACATATACTCAGTGCTTCACACAATATTAATTAAACGCAAATTACAACCACTTTACACATAAATCCTGCAAGTTATTAAAACAAAATTAAAAACTGCTCCAAAGACAAGGCATTAATACAAAACACAATTCAATATAAACACATCCATGGCCAGTGCAGGCGGTAGTGCAACTCGTGTGCGTTGGAAATGCCGCACCAGGCCATGATGCGAACAGTCAGGATACATTCTACAGCGCTGATGTGGAGGTTTCTTCAAGTATCAGGTTATATCCCGGAATATCCAAAATGCGAAGACACAATCCATGTATGGACAAAAAACAGGCGCATAGGAATAGCCCTTCGGCCCACAGTGTCTGTGCTGAATATGATGCCAAGACCAACTCTTACCTGCTTGAACATAATCTATATCCTTCAATTACCTGCATACTCACGTGCCTATCCAAACATCTCTTCACCGCCTGTCTCGTATCAGCCTCCACCACCATCCCTGGCAGCGCGTTCCAGAAACTCATCATTATTGGGGTAGAAAACCTTTAAACTTTGCCCCTCTCATCCTATCGCTATGCTCTCTACTATTAAATATTTCCCTCTCAGTAAAAGGTTCTGATTGTGTAACCTGCCCACCCCTCTCATAATTCGATAGACTTCCATTAAGTCTCCCCTCAACCTCCGGCGGTCCAGAGAAAACTTTCCATAGTCGGTCTGACCTCTCCATTCTCGTAATGAAATCCTAATTCTGGTAAACCTCCTCTGCATCGTTGCCTAGTACTTCATATCCACTTTCACATCCAGTGACTCTATCACCATCGACATTCCGGGTGCTCCGAAATAGGTGCGGGTGATGAGGGGGGGAGGGGAGAATGGGTGATGTGAGAGTAGGTGCAGGGTAAGAGTGAGAGGATAAGGAACAGGGGAATTAGGGCGGCGGTGGGCAGAATTGGTATTCAATAAGAGACGGCTGCGAGTTGAGACACACGGGACTGCAGATGCAAACTGCTGGACGAACGTAGCGGTCAGGGCCTATCTGTGGCACCAACAGGTGCGGTGACGAGGCAGAGATGACGTTACTGAACGAGGAATCCAGAGTCACATCCAGAGACGCAAATTCAAGTGTCTCCATTGCACCTTAAATGAATGATTGAAATTAAATCATTTCTATCATGGAAATGCCTTAATTAATAATTAATAAATGGTGGTGGTTGCAGCTTTTATAAGACCAGCGTATAATTGCTGCCTTACGGTGCTTATTAGCGCCAGAGAGCCGGGTGCTGTCTGTACGGGTTTTGTACGTTTAGTTCAGTTTGGAGATACAGCCCTTCGGCCCAGGAGGACAGCGATCCCCGCACATTATACTATCCTACACCCACTTGGGACAATTTTTTGCATTTACCAAAACTAATTAACCTGTACGTCTTAGAGTGTGGGAGGCAACCGAAGATCTCGCGCGAAAACCACCCCGCACGTTACGGAGAACGTGCAAACCCCGTGCAGACAGCACCCAAGCTAAAATGTAGGCGGAGACAGTAAGTCTATTGGGAGAAGGGGAATGGGAGGAGAGAGAAAGCAAGGGCTATCAGAAGTTAGAGAATGTTCATATGTTCATCCGCTGGGTATAACTACCCAAGCGAAACCTTGCTTTCTCTCTCCATCCCCTTCCCCTTCCCAGTTCCTCCACCAGTCTTACTGTCTCCGACTACATTCTATCTTTGTCCCGCCCCCTCCTCTGACATCAGTCTGAAGAAGGGTCTCAACGCGAAACATCGCCCATTATCCCTTTCTCCAGAAAGCTGCCTCACCCCGCTGAGTTAATCCAGCATTTAGTGTCTACCTTCGATTTAAACCAGCATCTGCAGTTCTTTCTTACACATTTGTACTTAGCCCTGCTCTGCCCTCCTGGACTATAGTCAAGGCTCATATTTTATCTTTCACAATTGCTGCTACTCTACGTAACCTTGCCCACTGTGTTTCGTTGGGTCAACATTCTACTTATGAATGGGTGAAAAGACTTAAAGGGAAGAGAAAATCGGAATTGGATTTAGCAATGACCATATCGCCAAATGGACAAGTTTCGTTATCTTGTGCAGAATATTTACAATTACACCACAAAAAAACCTTCTCCGAAAAGGGCTTCCTTTCCCTGTAAATTGACACAAAATACTAAAATAACTCAATGGGTTTAGCAACATCTCTGGAGAACATGTTTTAAGAAGGAACTGCAGATGCTGGAAAATCGAAGGTAGACAAAAAAGAATGGTGAGAGACTGGTGAGGCAGGTCACGGTGACTATGGCTAGGAAATATCGAAGTTCTCGCGCGTTCTGAAGGCAACGCGAGGTGAGGCGGTGATAGGAGCGAAGGAACAGGTGATGTTTCGGATCGAGACCCTTCTTCAGACGGATGTGAGGTTGGGGGGTGCGGGAAGAGAAAGGAGAGTCGAGACAGTGGGCAGGGAGAGGTAGAAGGGAGGAGAAAGCAGGGACTACCTGAATTGGAGAAGTCCATGTTCTACCGCTGGGGTGTAAACTACCCATACGAAATATGAGGTGCTGCTCCTCTAATTTACGGTGGGCCTCACTCTGACCATGGAGGAGGCCCAGGACAGAAAGGTCGGATTGGGAATGGGAGGGGGGGTTGAAGTGCTGAGCCACCAGGAGATCAGGTTGGTTAGTGCGAACTGAGCAGATGTGTTGGGCTAAGCGATCGCCGAGCCTACGCTTGGTCTCACCGATGTAGAGCAGCTGACACCTAGTGCAGCGGAAGCAATAGATGAGGTTGGAGGAGGTGCAGGTAAACATCTGCCGCACCTGGAACGACTGCTTGGGTCCTTGGATGGAGTCAAAGGGGGAGGTAAAGCGACAAGTGTAGCATTTCCTGCCATTGGTAAAGCGACAAATGCTACAACTGTCGCTTTACCTCCTCCCTCGAGTCCATTCAAGGACCCAAGCAGTATTTCAGGTGGGGCAGAGGTTCACCTGCACCTCCTCCAACCTCCATGGTCAGAGCCCACCGTGAATTGGAGGAGCAGCACCTCATATTCCGCTTGGGCAGTTTGCACCCCAGCGGTATAAACATTGACCTCCAATTTTAGGTAGTCCCTGCTTTCTCCTCCCCATCCCAGCTCTCCCTCTGCCCACTGTCTCCGCCTCCTCCTTTCTTCTTCCCGCACCCCCTTTGTATCTGGCAACTCCATTTGCTCCATCGAATTTGTAAGACAATGGGCTCCTGACTTGTTCTTTTCCACAGACCCACATTGGATTATGTGGGCTTTCATTCTCTTGTTGCTGGTTTTTGAAGGTAGAGATGAGGCGAGAGTTGATGAGTCCCCATGGAGTTATGGGCTCCCATACTTGACCGATAGAAATGATTTCGAAGGATCTGCACCAAACATGGACAAGTAGGATTAGTTCAAGTTCAAGTTCAAGTGAGTTTATTGTCATGTGTCCCTGTATAGGACAATGAAATTCTTGCTTTGCTTCAGCACACAGAACATAGTAGGCATTTACTACAAAACAGATAAATGTGTCCATATACCATGATATAAATATATACACACATGAATAAATAAACTGGTAAAATGCAAATAACAGAAAGTGGTTATTAATAATCAGAGTTTTGTCCGAGCCAGGTTTAATAGCCTGATGGCTGTGGGGAAGTAGCTATTCCTGAACCTGGTTGTTGCAGTCTTCAGGCTCCTGTACTTCCTACCTGAAGGTAGCAGGGAGATGAGTGTGTGGCCAGGATGGTGTGGGTCTTTGATGATACTGCCAGCCTTTTTGAGGCAGGGACTGCGATAAATCTCCTCGATGGAAGGAAGGTCAGAGCCGATGATGGACTGGGCAGTGTTTACTACTTTTTGTAGTCTTTTCCTCTCCAGGGCGCTCAAATTGCCGAACCAAGCCACGATGCAACCGGTCAGCATGCTCTCTACTGTGCACCTGTAGAAGTTAGAGAGAGTCTTCCTTGACAATCCGACTCTCCGTAATCTTCTCAGGATATAGAGGCGCTGATGAGCTTTTTTGATAATTACGTTAGTGTTCTCGGACCAGGAAAGATCTTCAGAATTCCTGATACGAAGAAGCGACTCTATTTACTTGGTCTTGCAGAGAGAGGGATAGGGAGAAGTTCTGGTTGTGTATCTGGAAAGTGGGTTGAGGGGGGCAGGGCTGTAAGCAGAGCTGCATTTCCCCCCAGGTCCGCATTCAGACTGTCTGTCTCCATGTAAGTGGCGGTCATGTCACCCCCAGGTCCGCATTCAGTGCCACCACTCGCAAGGAATTGAAGGCAGCGATTATATTTGTCCACCCCCTTTCGAGCATTGTACAAACCATCCCCCTCTGGAAATTCATTATTTTCGCTTTAAAGTAGAGATCCCGTTGACTTCTGAACGACATTGTGACCTCTGCATGCACCGGCATTTTTGTTTCTCCAAAGCAGAAACAATTGCTGTGTGAAAGGAAATCAAAAGACCTTTCTGGCATTCCTCGTTTTTTGTTTGTCAATTCCTTTCATTCCAGCAATGTCTTCTTTGGGTGCAGTGGTGGTTGGGGGTGAGGGGGGAGGATGAAGAGCTGGCATTGAGAAAAGACCAGGAGACCACACCTGGAGTATTGCGTACAGTTTTGGTCTCCAAATCTGAGGAAGGACATTATTTCCATAGAGGGAGTACAGAGAAGGTTCACCAGACTGATTCCTGGGATGTCAGGACTTTCATATGAAGAAAGACTGGATAGACTTGGTTCAAACTCTCTAGAATTCAGGAGATTGAGAGGGGATCTTATAGAAACTTACAAAATTCTTAAGGGGTTGGACAGGCTAGATGCAGGAAGATTGTTCCCGATGTTGGGGAAGTCCAGGACAAGGGGTCACAGCTTAAGGATAAGGGGGAAATCCTTTAAAACCGATAAGAGAAAAACTTTTTTCACACGGAGAGTGGTGAATCTCTGGAACTCTCTGCCACAGAGGGTAGTTGAGGCCAGTTCATTGGCTATATTTAAGAGGGAGTTAGATGTGGCCCTTGTGGCTAAAGGGATCGGGGGTATGGAGAGAAGGAAGGTACGGGATACTGAGTTGGTTGATCAGCCATGATCATATTGAATGGCGGTGCAGGCTCGAAGGGCCGAATGGCCTACTCCTGCACCTAATTTCTATGTTTCTATGTTTCTAATTGAATGATCTGTCTGGCAGGTCCCATTGTTGAATGTGGGAAGGTGTGATCTCAAGAGACAAACAATGTGGAGAACTGTGAAACTGGTTACACGAGAAAGAAGGAGGAGGGAGTGAAATTTGTGTAAACAGTATTGAATGTACGTATAGCCACCGAGAATGTCGGACGAATTTCTTGCACGGTTTCGGTATTGTACATATTTTTTTCCTTGAATAAAGTTTAATTTGCGGTTTTTTTAAACATTGAATTCTCTAACTTTAAATAATTTCTCCTTACACTTCCCCCTCTCCCTCCCCCCCTCCTTGTCATTTTACCAGTTCCTCGGCTCTCCACATTATTTATGGAGCGATGGAAATAGGCAACGTTACGGCCGAAACCCTTCTTCAGCCACTCTGTTGACTTGGTCTCGCAGAGAGAGGGACAAGGGAGAAGTTATGGTCAATGATCTTTGGTTGTGGTTTTGTATCTGGCAAGTGGGTAGTGGGAGGGAGGGGGCATTGGAGCCGGGGCTGTAAGCAAGAGCTGCATTTCCCCCCAGGTCCGCATTCAGACTGTCTGTCTCCATGTAAGTGGAGGTCATGTCACCCCCAGGTCCATATTCAGGGCCACCACTCGCAAGGAATTGAAGGCAGCGATTATATTTGTCCACCCCCTTTCGAGTACCGTACAAACCATCCCCCTCTGGAAATTCATTATTTTCGCTTTAAAGTAGAGATCCCGTTGACTTCTGAACGACATTGTGACCTCTGCGTGCACCGGCATTTTGTTTCTCCAAGCACAACAATGATATCTTTCTTTATCTTTATCTTTATTTCGAACGTTAAAAAAAAAAAAAGAAGAAAAGAAAAGATGAAATGTATAATAAAAGGAAATTATATAACATATATATATATATATAATAAAATACTACACACATACATACATATACATGACATATATATATATACACACATATACACAAATACACATATACTAACATATATGTACATCAATAAATTAAAAAATCAAAAGCCAATTTCAACATAATACACATTAGACTCGTTGGAAAAGGGATAGGCAGAAGCCTATGCTTGTCAAGTCCTACCCCCCATTCTTCACCATTAACAAATGCAAAATTCAATAAAATAAACTAAACAGACAATTCAAATAAAACTACTCCAATCAAGCTATTAAGAAAAAAGAACAAAAAAGAAAAGAACAAAAAGAACAAGCACCATTACATCTGTGAGATTTACATTCTCCTTCCTCATTACTGTACTTTTCAAAGATATATATTTTGTACATTTTTTAAAATTGCATTATATTCATACTTTGTTTAATCGTTTCGTCAAGACCATTCCACAAAACCACCCCACAAATGGAAGTCAATACTTTTTAAATTGGTCCGAGCATAATGCTGTTTCAAGTTTAGTTTCCCTCTAAGTATAAACCCCCCTCTCTGTCTTTTGAACCGTTTTTGTATGTTTACAGGTAGCAGTTTATTTTTTGCTTTATAATTATTTGTGCAGTCTTCAATTCTACCAGATCCTTAATCTTTAAGGTGTGTAATTTTAAATACAGTATATTGGTGTGTTCATGATATCCTACATTGTTTACTATACGAATAGCTCTTTTTTGTAGTGTCTTAGTGTTCACAATCGCTGTGTGAAAGGAATCAAAAGCTCTTTATGGCTTTCTTCTTTTTTTGTTTTCAATTACTTTTCATATCCAGCAATGCCTTCTTTGGGTGGGGTGGTGGTGATGGGGGGGGGGGGGGGGGTGAAGAGCTGGGGTGAGAAATACCAGGAGACCAGGATCATTAAATGACCTGTCTGGAGGTCCCATTGTTGCCACCAAGGTGTGAAATGAAAGCAGCAATCTGGAGAACGTCCCCCCGTTCCAGATAGACGGTGAGGGGGGGACGTCTGCATCTTGTTTCCCATTCTCCCTTCTCCCCTATGTCTACAA